>NC_079206.1:54604191-54904191 GCF_026745355.1 Beta vulgaris subsp. vulgaris
AGGAGAGAGAAAGGGATGAGGGGGAAGTTATTGTATCTCACGCATGAGAATTGAGATTTAACAAGAAAGAGTTGATTAAATGAAGTCAAACCGTCGGATAGCTGACTTCATTGCCGGAGTATGAATATTGGGTCCCCAACAACAAACAAAGTGTGTTATCGGACCCTTGCTCACAACCAAAATATTTTAAAAGATTCCTTTTGACAAAAACAAAAAAAGCAATTGGAAACCTCTAAGAGAAAATGAATTATGTATACGCAGTTTGTCTTTTACGTTTGTTAATGTGAAAGTTGGATCATTATTATTTTTAATTACGAATAAGTGGGAAACATAATTAATGTATCAATTAATATTTATATGGTTATATATATGTTGATAATAGTAATAAAAAAATATTATTAATTGTCATGTAAGATTTATTGTATTTGTAATTTTTTATGTTTATTTATTGATTGATTTATCATTATTAGTACTACTTGCTTATACTCTGATCTTCCCTGTTGCTTTTGAGAAGAAACCAAAGAATAAGGGTTAATTGTGGGCTACTGGAGCCAAATGAAATAGTTATTGTGAGGGAAAAATAAATTGGGTAAAATAAAGAAATATATCCCGAAAAGAAAAGTGAAAAGAACTTTAAAAACCAAAGATCGTTTTTGCTTGGAATTTCAGGGGGCTTTGGGGTAGAGGTGATCATTTTAGCCTGGCCCGGCCCCGCCCGTTTTTGGGCAGAATTTTTCGGCCCGTCCATATTTTTTTTGGCTTTGGGCAAGCCAAAAACGACTTTTTAGTCTATTTTTTGACCCGATCCGTTTTGGCCCGCAAAAGCCCGCTAATTTAGGCCCGAAATAGTGGGCTTTGAACAAAAATTCGGCCAGTATTTAGGCCCGGCCGACCCGACCAATGGGCAAAATTTTTTGGCCGTGGTCCGACCCGAACCTGGCCCATGATCAACTCTACTTTGGGGGTGTGTGTCTTGTAAGGGACCTTTGGAAGGGGGCCCTATGCGAGAACAACCATGATGGCATATTCTTGACTATTAAAAATATATTATTATGAATTTTGATATATGCAACCTTAGGATTGCGAATAAGCATTATATACATTTCATTGAATAGTATTATTTGAAAATTTTATTACACAATCACGTGTCAGTTGATATACTTAATACTTGAGTATTGCTTAATGTTTTCATTTTTAGCTTCTTATAGGTAGCCTTTATTGCAGCTACATATAAGAAACTACAAATGAAAACATTAAGGAACAAATAAACATTAAATATATTGATTGACGCGTGATTGTGTCATAAAGTCCTCAAATAATACTATTCTAGGAATTGTAACTGCTAATCTGCAACCCTACACACACACACACACACAACACACATTCAACTTATGAAATTCACCATATATCTCCCACTTTTGAAAAAATACATCAAACTACCCTTTTGACTAACAGCATTAGACTTTTGTTAATTATTAACCCCTAATCACCCCTAACTCTAATTAACTAACCTAAAATTAAGTCAAATCTTAACTCTTACCCTCATCTAATACTCTAACCCTAACCACCCCTCCCCCACCTCTTACCCTTTACCCCCACTGCCCCACCACCCCTTCACCACCACCACCACCACCACCACCCGATGTCCTCTCCTATTCCCACCTGCAATCACTGACCCCCTTCCCCCGCTGTCACGAACCCCACCTACAGTCGCTGGCCCTCCCTCCCTCTTTCCCTCTTTCCTCATCCCCCTTCCCCCGCAGTCCCGCAACCCCATCCTTTTCCACCGATACTTCGCAAAAACCCCAAATCAATAAGTTTTTGCATGATATAGTGAGCGTCTGGATGACATTATTGAATCGCTCAGAATTGATGTAGTTTCTGCATGATATATTATGTTTCCGAATGATACAATGAGTTTTTTCATGATATAGTGGGTTTATGAATGACATAGTAGATTGTTTAGAAATAATGTAATTTTTGCATGATATAGTATGCTTTGAATGATTATAGTATGTGTCTTAGAGGTGATCATGGGTCGGGTCGTGGCCAAAAAAATTTGCTCGTTGGTCGGGCCGGGCCGAGCCTAAATTGCGGGCCGAATTTTTGTGTCCAAAGCCTGCTATTTCGGGCCTAAATTAGCGGGTTTTTTCGGACCAAAAAATAGACTAAAAAGTCGTTTTTGGCTTGCCCAAAGCCCGCCAAAAGCAAAAAAAAAATACGACCGGGCCGTGCGCGGGCCGAAAAATTCAACCCTAAACCCGGCCCAAAAATGGGTCGGGCCGGGCCAAAATGATCACTCTAATGTGTCTGAATGATACAGTGAGTTTTAGCATGACATAATGAATTTATGTATGATAAAATATGTTTTTGAATGATATGGTGAGTTTCTACATGATATATTGGATTTCTATATAATATATCGAATTTCTGAATGACATAGCGGATTGTTCAGAAATTATACATGTTTTTAACCTGGTCTACATTAATATTAACGTGAATCAGGTCCACGCAAAGGGCTACTATAAGTGATTCTTTGCTGTTCATCACTTTTAAAAATAAAAGCTACTATATGTCTCAATTTTACCGCCGGCGAACAAGTGAACATTGAACAGCCCTATCTCTCAAATTTCTGTTCTCACTCATCAACGAGCAACTGCGAAATCTAACTGAGTTTCTAGGTCAGTGAATTTGCATCATATAATTTCAATTAAGATCAACAATACTTCATGCGCATTTAACTTTTCATGTTTTTGCAATGTTAATTTTTTATATTCTAGGTTTAAATGAGAATCTGTTTCTGTAAATTTGATTGAATTATCGAGTTATATGACTCCTTTGTTGATGTGAGAATTATTGTGAACAGAAATTAGGTATACTTTGATAGATAATTAGGAGTAAATCTTGCTAGTATTATAATATGTAAGTAAGTTGAAGAAAAGATATAAGATATGCTGAAGAGGGAACAAGAAGAAAAGGTGCAATATTAGCTCTACTATTGTGATGAAGCCTTTTTTAATTTTTATATATAGCTTCTGAAAATGTATATTGCAGGAAAGAGAAGCAGAGCCAAAGTTGAAAGCTAAACTAGTTGCGTTGTTGATTGCTCTGGAAACGGCGGCGCAAATTTATATGGCTGAAGCAAATTAAAGGTAAGTAATTGCACTTCTATTGTGTTTATGTGTGCATCAAGGATCTAGCTTTCGACTAAACAATGTGAATGTGAAGGATCTTCTTATAAATATATGCAGAAAAGTATGTCTTCAATGTCATTGTTGACAGCCCCGTTTCTGAGATTTTGGAGGCTCGCCAGTTCAAGTTTTTTGAACGTTTTATTTTTCGGTCTAGACCAAAAAATAAACAATTTTTTTGTCCGAAATTTTTGAAAGAGACGTTAAGATAAGGAGGTAAGTACTTGATCAGTTAATATGTCAATCAGAAAACCCAAAAAAAAAATTGAAAAGATGCACAATTAAATGATTAATAAAGAAATTTCAAATAAAGTTACAACCATCGAAAGACCAAAGGCGGAAAAATTTAACCTGACCGAAATAAAGTGATAAAAAATAATTGAAATTTATATTAGATAGTATCAAAATTTTATTAAAAAAAATTATGGATTAAAGGTCTATTCTTTTTAATTAATTTGCTTTGCATTATTTTAATAAAATATTATGAACTACTCTAAACTTATTCAGAACAAAAAACAATAGGGGTAAAATTAAATTTATCATTTTGTTAATAGTTTAGATTACACTTATTGATTAGAGTAAAAACATCCGAATCTCTGTGGATTCGACCCTACTTCCCTATCTACTTTAATTAGAGATTTAGGTTATTACTTTTGATTGGGTGATATGACTTTAGCATGTCAGTTAGCAATACTATATTTGCTACATAAACATCTTATTCACGCCGCTTAATGGATTAAAATTTTTATCAACTCATAAGTGAGACAAGTAGGTTGCAGTTGCTTTTTTCATCACTTAACAAAGACAATGGAGGAAGAATATCAGATTGGACAACGTAGAATATTTCTTGTCCAGCACAAGTGCATACTCACTCTCTAACTATCTCAATAAATCCACAATCTAGTGGCTGTTTTGGCCTCCATAGATTAGAAACTCTATGAGAACTACTCACCAAGTAATGGCTTAAGGAAAACTAATAGTCTAGATATTGCAATTTCACAAATCAATCTGCTATCAGAAACCTTCTCCAAATCAAAATAAGATTCCAACCAAACTCTAAATAAAATACACAATCTGAAGATAAGCCCTCAAATTATCAACAACAACCCCAGAATTACTTCGAATTATTTATATTATTAAATTAAATGCACAAAACAATACATAAAAACATAAACCAAACTACAGATTTTACAAGAAATTACTTCGAATTTGTGTTTATAACAACCAAATAAACTACTACCAACAATATCAAATCATCATAAACTGCATTTTTGAACAATTTCAACCAAAAATTTCAAGCAAATTAATGTACTTCAATTTAATTAATGTACTTCAAATTCGAACAATTTCACACAAATTCACAACAATTTCAACCCATTTCAACCAAATACATAGCATTTTCGAACAATTTCAAGCAAATAAATGTACTTCATTATCGAACAAATTCAAGCATACATACAACAATTTCGTTCCAACAATTCAATTGGTAAACCCGCACTCACAATTTCGAACCACCAAAATTCACCTTCTTCAGATATAAAGGGCTACCTGCTTTCCACAACCTACTTCTGAACGCCACCAGCAGCAACGTCCTTCGCCAGCTCATTCTTAAACTAAAGAGATTTTGTTTATAAAACCTTAGTTTTATTGCAAACCATGAGAAAAACGACTTAGATGATGAAAACAAGAACATATTCCCAAAGCTCTTATTGGCAAAGCTCTTACCATGGATAATTTGTTGCATCATATATAATATTAAAGCAAGAAAAAATTAGCCTATGTGGCAGCCTCATAGAAATTCTGCTCTCACAATTCACCCCCACATTCATAGAGCAATGAAATAGATGCCACTTGTCATATCCCATTAAAATGGTTTTGTTTGATTATGATATTATTAGTTTCCAAAATTTTAAAAATCAGTCATTGAATGCTTTAATTTAGGAAAATCCGTGATTTGGGCTGTCAAAAAAAGATTCCTCACTAGAAGGAAATCTCCACTTAAGCAAGTCTTCCAAGGTTTTCCCTTTCCTGTCAAATATTCCATTCAGCTACTGTTTTTGAAGTTGAAAAATATTTGTAGGATGGTTTTAGAGTTGATACTGAAAGTGTTTAAGGAAATTTAGTTACACACAATTGAATGACTGTATTATAAATCCGTGTAAGAATATACACACATTCCTTCCTCTGTTTACTCTTTTACCTTTTTCGCAGTGTTCATATATGACATAATCATCATATTATATATCATACTTCATGAAAGAAGTATAAAACAACTCATGGGTGATGGGTTGTATGAAAAAATTGCAAATGTGAAGTAGTATATGATATAATCCTAATAATATGTTAGCCAGCTAATTAATTTTCTTTTTTCTTAATTCACTTTGGTAATGAATATAATGAGATGCTAGCCCGTTCAGGAGGAAATGCAAATGCAATAATAATAGTCATGCAAATTTATCTTATTACCAAATAAGAATAAAAAGATGTTTTGTTCAAAAAAAAATGTCACACTATGACTATGATCAGAGGTTACATATAACAAAAACAATAACAACTCAATCTTTAGTCCCAAAGTGGTCTAAGGTGGGCTAATATGAATCATTATAACAAATCATATCCACAACCAATACATACTAATTTTTTTTAAAAAAAACAAAAAACAGAGTTAGAGCCTGTTCTCTTTTGCATAAAACAACAGAACTAAATTGAATCAAACTGAATTATATTGTAACTAATAGTAATGATAATAATTTAGGAATTGAACTGAACTGAAAATAAGCTGGGGAAAACAGTTTCTTGAAGTGAGAGAAGTAAGACAAGAGACAATATATGAAACAAGAAATTAAATAAGGTAAAAAAAATGAAAACCAACATATAAGGGTAGGTTCACTTCAACTTATTTTGACAAAACTATGGAGATATAAGTTCGAAAAAATTTAGATGATTAGGTGATCCAGCGGGTTGCCAACCCTCTAATTATTGAAATTTCCTTGGCCAATAGTACATTAAGACATTAATTTTATGATTGTTCTATCTCTAATTTATTGTAAATATATTAATATTATTATTTTATTGTGTCTAAGAGGGTTAACTTTAAGATCACTCAAAATTTTCTCACGCTCTTACATTCAAATGAAACAAAAAATATAACCACATCCACTTATGAACTTACGCTTGATACTAATATTATTTTTAAAGAAAATGTATACTTTGAATTTTGCCCATTCTATATAAAATTCTAAAATAAAGGATTAGCAGAGAGAGTGAAACATGGCCCATGTGCTTAAATTATAAAATATAGCTTTCTTTAATGAGCTTCGAGACACTAATTGAGAAGGTGAATCAACAAAATGAGTTAATTATATATCAAAAGAGATTTATAAGTATTCAATTTTAGTTGGTCTATAAGAGAGTAAAACTGTTGTTGAAAGAGGTTATCGAATTAGAAAAGTTGTTAATTTGCCTATGCACTTTGTTTTGACAGCTTCTTTTTTCTTTGATGTAAAGGATAATATTGAAATGTAAATCATATGGAGAACTTATAAAACATACATACATTATACAAGTGATGTGTATTTATATTTGTTTATTATGCAAAATTATCATTTTCTAAATTATTCTTAATATTTAAATTGTGGTGGCTTAATATATCTAAAATTTTTAGGAAAAAACTAATGAGTAAGGATTATTTCAAGTAGCAACGGGGAATAAGGTATTTAGGCAAAAAAGTAAAGTGGGAAACCCCATATGATACTCATTATGTCAGATGGAACGGGGAATAAGGTATGAATAATATTTCATCGAAATTGTGGAATTCATGTAGCAATGGGAATAAGGTATTTATACCGCATATGTACTTATTCCGTCCGTTGGAACAAAATTTCTTATGATGTTTCAAAAAAGACAGTTTTTTCGGCCATGTGTTAAAAGTCAAGGATAATCCCTATCACATGGTAGGTTTGTATCTCCCGAGATCAGTTCTTAGTCATGGCTAATTTTATGTAGCCATTTCTCAGTCACGAGTAAAAATTGCCTAATAGTACTAATTTTATGAGAAATAACATGGAAAGTCTAACACTTTAAGGCCACTTCGAGTAAAAAATGAAGACTGTAATGTGGAGAGGGTATCTAAGACAATTGACCCCTAAGTGGTTATTGGGATAAGACCAAGTTCGTGCAAATTTTCTCCCTTTTTGAAGCAGTTGAGATCGTTAATTTACCTTTCTCATCTCAACCCTTAGATGATGGCTTTGTGGGGCTACACCAAAATTGGTATATTATATTGAATCATGTCATCACTTTATTAATTTTTCAAAGAATTCCCATACATAAGTTATTAGCGGTTATCGAAAGTGTGGAGAAAATATGGAATTCCAAATTTCCTCTTAAGGTGTTGTTGGCTTTGCTTATGACTATGTTATACAACCTCCGTTCTTTTTCTACTGCAGCAATTGAGTTTTCACGTTTGCCAATAAACTATTTTAACTATTAATATCTTTAATTACCTTTTAGAAAAATTATACAAAATTGATATTCTAAAAGTATAAATCGAGACGAATCTAACAAAATCACACATGACAATATTTTTCCTTACATAAAAATCATAATACATAGTGAAAGGTTATGATGTGAATGAATTGTGTAAAAATCTCATTTTGCAATATTATAGAAATAGAATGAAGGCAGTAACTTCTTAATAAATTTCGTTTTGCAAAGTCTTCCAAAACATATGAGTATCATGGATATGTTAAACAACTTTATAATTAATATAAAGGTATATATCTCTTAAACACAAAGTTTTTTATCAAATTAACGTAAGAATCGTTTACACGTTTTCATTGTAGCTGATATATACACATTGTTATTATAGTAAATAGTTTTCGTGCATTATGCACGGGCCTAAAACCTAGTAATAGGCATAAAAGCGAAGTAGCTGAAAGGTGAAGATTAATAGCAAAAGCAAGTTAGAAATAATTTTTTTTTAACAACAACAACGCCCCAATGCACATGTAAATTATTGTTCATAAACCACCTTTCCCACTCTTAAAAGGGTAGGATGATGCATAGTTTATAGTACTACGTACATCTTTTTAAGTTGAACTCCTTGCAACTATACAAACGTTGTTCAGTCCGCCTTTTTACGATCTCCAAACCATCATATTATTGTTTTTTATTAGTAACTGATAACATCTGCAACATAAAAAGACTTAAACAACACATCTGAGTATGGAGTATTATCACTAGTCTAAACAAAAACTAATAAGAACAGTAGAGGAAAATAGAATTAGATAAAATAAATTGACAAAAATTTAGAAGTTTGCAAATTAATAACTATCATCAATGTTAAAAGGCATACGCACCTAAGGATTGCATCTCCAACTCCATATATCCGCCTAAGATTAAATAAGTAAGGTAAAAAATAAGATAAGAGTCATAAAACTATTTCTAGAACCAAAATTATCCTTTTATGCATCAATCTGATTTATATTGCCTTGTACAAGTGTGGGAAATAATTGTGTTAACCTGTTGTAGGTTAACCTGGCACTCAATATATATAGTGTTTATAATACAGACCTATGACTATGAAAGTACCTTTCTACCTTTACAATATAATATTATCCATTTACATATAATATTATCCAATACACCCCTCAATCTTTACGGGGTGAAACAACGGATAGATTGGTACGATGTTTAGTAAAGAAGTCAGTAGATAGGCCTTTAATAAAGATGTCTGCAACCTGAGATTGTGTAGGAACTTTCTACCCTTTACAATATAATATTATCCCTTTACATATAATATTATCCAATATGCCTCTCTTTTTTACTCTAACCATTTGACCTTCACCTGGAGTAAATGGGAATCATTGGGATGTCCTTCTATAATACCCTCAGGGGGTGTTTGTTTAGGGGGATTACGGGGTGGGAATGGGATATTATATCCCCATGGGTAGATATCCCATGTTTGTTTGAGGGGATATCTTAATTCCCATGTGAAGGGGAATGGGATTAAACCCCTCTTATCCCACCAAAATAAGACATGGGAGGGGCAGGTATTAAGGAGGGGGATTATTTCTAGTTATGTTAAAAGAGGAATTTACCCTTCATTGAAATATACTTCACCAATATTGTTTGCTCTTATTTTACTATCCTTCATTAAAATGGGTAAATTTGTAATTTAGCAATATATTCCCTACTTAAGTACATCATACCAAACATGGGATAATAATATTCCCAACATAATCCCACTAACATACCAAACAATGGATTGGGATATATTTAATGAATTCCCACCTTCTAACTCCCAATCCCTCATACCAAACGCCCCGTCAGATTCACCAAACTCAGTAACAAACCAACTCATGGAGCCCGTCATAATGGGTTTTCCTTCACAATTCTTCAAAAAAACCTCAAGGATTAGATAACCACCTACAGGAATTACACCCCTTAGCATAGCAAACAACTGAAAATGAGAGGAAAAGGAAACTAATTTTCATGGAAAATATTTTACACACTACCAAACGGAGCATGAATCCAACTGATTGTAACTGAATTGAAAATAAGATGGAGAGAACAAGCTAGAAATAATAATCCTATTTATATGATAATATTTAGAATTCTAACAGATCATCAATGTACAATACGCTATTACTAGTCTCATATGCATAAATTTATGTTAATGTATAAGTTCTTACTTTTTAATTGTTTGAAATTGCTTTAGTTAGATTAGTTTCATTTTCAATCAAAAATATCTCTTTTAAGCATATTATTTTGGAAAATATTTTATGTGTACATTATATCTATTATAAATTAAACAATCTTAAGTTTCCTTATTAGTTATTACACATAAATATAGATCAAGAAAGAATTGAATATTTTATAGTTAGCATTTTTTAATAAGTAAAGGGTAGAACAGTAATTTTACAAGACGACACCGTAGCTCCTCACTTTGCTTATATAATACAGATAAACTCGTCAATTTATGTTACATTTTCGGATGTTGTGCATAAAAAAAATGAGTTTTGCTATTTGACGCCCTAAATTTTTTACTAATGCCCTAAATACATTGTATTTTTATACGGTATTTAATACGTTACCTTTTCTGTTCCTTACTCGCATATCGTCTTAAACTACATAGGTATATAGCCTATATGCGAGTAACACTCCAAAAACGCTCACGGTGCCGGTGCGGCGGTGGCCAACTCATAAGCAAATTGAATTCCTTTAGAACCTCTGGAATCTGGAACCTCTCATATGTCATACGCAAAGCTCGAATTGCAGAAGCTCGTTCCAGGTTCTTGTTTTGTTCCTTAGATGAATCTACTTATTTTGGTGTGGAATTGCGATTTTTGAGATCTACTTCATGTGATTATTCATGCGATTGGTTTTATGCTATTTGTTTCATGAATTCAATTTATTTTTTCTTTCTCATACATGCTATCTCATGTTTTTAGTGATAATTTACATGTTATAAACTTATGACTCGAGTTTCTGGTTTAACTTCTTATCTCATCTTTGTTTCATGGAAGTAAATGATAAGAAAATTTATGTTACAATTTGTAGATGCGCACATTTGTGTTCACTTGTTCTTGTTTAATTTCATGAGATTAATTTTTCAAGTGTTGTGGCTGGAAATCAGTAATGAATGACCTGTCATCCCCGGGCCCAGGGCGGCCGCCCCTCTTGCCCTGGCTCAGGGACGGGCCTGATTGTTGATGATGAATAATAAATGGTTTGGGATATGATTTACTATCGGAGTTGAAGCCAGACAATTTTCAGAAGAGGGCCAATAATTTATAATTTCCAAACCAATGAAAAACAATATAATTTTAATATATAATTAAAATACCGAACTTTAAAAAGACGAGGGGGCGTTCATAGCTTCTCCAGTGCAGTGCTGTGCTCTTGTGATTTAACTTCCTACTGTGCGAAGTCATGACATAAATATGTGGATCTTGTACCGGACTTCAACTTGAGACTTTCTTGTGTTTTTCCTCCTTTATGTTACTTCGACTCAGTTACTTGTGTCAGACATAGGTGCACATCAAGTATGTGATTCAATTTTTTTTGTTTGTTTAAGGTTGATTTGAGGAATTGTGTTGGGATCATTGAGCGCGAGCAAAAGTTTCTTATACATTGAAATTTGGCGAAATTGGAGCGTGGAGGGATTAATTAAACATATAGTAACACACAGAACCAGAACATCATAACTCTTCATTACAAAGAAACTTCTATGCCCTTTTATATTCCTGCTCCTTTATTTCGCGCGTTTTCCATTTCCTTGAAATCTAGACTGTTTAATGTGAGGCCCTTTTGTTCATTTTCACATTGTGGTGATAACCATGTTGACAACAACTGTGATCATCAAATTGTCCATCCTAAGGATCAAATTTATGTCTCTGAGAGTTTTTCCTTCTATACTTCTCTATTGAGTAGCTCAACCCACATCAATGAGCTAAAGCAGATTCATGCCCACTTAGTACATTTTGGATTTCATACTAAAGAAAGATTCTTGGTCTCTAAATTCATTAATGCGTGCTCGACACTTGGTGAAATTGGTTATGCTCGTCAAGTGTTCAATTCATTTCCTCAACCAAATATATTTATGTGGAATGCAATTGTTGGAGGATATTCTAAGAGTAATATGTTGGGTGACTTAATTGGAATTTATGTCAAAATGAAGCGGGCTGAGGTGAGTCCCGATTGCTATATTCTTACTTGGGTGCTTAAAGCATGTACTTTGTTACAGCTGCTGCAGATGGGTGGGGCAATCCATGGGCATATAGTTAGGCTTGGGTATGAATTTGATGTGGTTGTACAAAGTGGGCTTGTTTCACTTTATGCTGAGTGTGGTAGTATTGACCACGCGAAGAAGATTGTTTCTTATGATGGTATGCTGTGTAGTAGAAGATCAATAGTTATTTCTTGGACCACGATCATATCAAAATGTGCACAAAGTGGTCATTTATTGGAGGCTTTGAGACTTTTCAGTGATATGAGGATGATGGGTGTGAAGCCTGATTGGATTACTTTTGTGAGTGTTCTGAGAGCTTGTGCTGATCTTGATTATCAGGAACAAGGAAAATCTCTTCATGGTTGTGTCCTTAAAATGGGTCTTGAATCAGAAGAAGATTTACAGATTTCACTTACCGCTATGTATGCAAAATGTGGGCAAGTGATAGTGGCAAGACATTTATTTAATCTGATAAATAAACCAAACTTGATTCTGTGGAATGCTATGATTTCAGGATATGCTAAAAATGGTCACGCTGCGGAAGCAGTAGAGCTGTTCAAAATATTGGCGATGAAGAAGGATATGGAGCCAGACTCTATTACTTTGAGGGCTGCTATTCTAGCCTGTGCCCAAGTTGGTTCACTTGATCTGGCAAGATGGATGAATGATTATGTCACTATAAGTGATTGCCGGAATCATGTATTTGTTAAAACAACACTTATTGATATGTATGCCAAATGTGGAAGTCTTGAATTAGCTAGGGAAGTTTTCAATAGGATTCATGATAAGGATGTTGTTGTTTGGAGTGCCATGATCGTAGGATATGGGTTACATGGTTGTGGCGAAGAAGCTATTGATCTTTATTATGAGATGAGGCAAGCTGAAGTGAGGCCCAATGATGTCACTTTTCTTGGCCTCCTTATGGCTTGTAAAAATTCAGGTCTTGTCAAAGAGGGATGGAAGTTGTTTCATAGCATGAAAGATTATGATATAGAGCCTCTTCACCAACATTATGCTTGTGTTGTTGATCTGCTTGGACGTGTTGGGTACTTGGCAGAAGCCTACAAATTCATTGTTAGAATGCCCATTGAACCAGGGATAACAGTTTGGGGGGCCCTTCTGAGTGCATGCAAAGTACATCACCATCTACAGATGGGAGAATATGCAGCAGCTAAGCTGTTCAAGATAGACCCATATTATACAGGACAGTACGTGCAGCTGTCAAATCTATATGCTGCTGCACGTATGTGGGACCAGGTTGATGAAATTCGCAAGCTTATGAAAGAGAGGGGATTGAGCAAGAACTTTGGATATAGTCTGATTGAGATTAATGGAAAGCCTGAAGTATTTCGTGCAGGAGACAGTTCACATCCAAGATCTGAGGAAATCCGGAAGGAGCTTGTTGATCTAGAGAGGAAATTGAAGGAGGCTGGATTTTTCCCAGATTCTGGATCTAATTTGCATGATTTAAGTAGTGAGGACATTTTGGAGAGTCTTTGCAATCATAGTGAGAGGTTAGCAATTGCTTATGGTCTCATCTCTACACCATCAGGAAGCACTCTTCGGGTAGTGAAAAATCTGAGGGCATGTGTCAACTGTCACTCCGCCATTAAGCTTATCTCACAAATCACTAATCGGAAAATAATCGTTCGAGATTCTAATAGATTTCATCATTTTGAAGACGGAGTTTGTTCTTGTGGAGACTATTGGTGAAAATAATTGCACAATTTACTTTAACTGTGATTTGGCTGTACTAGTCCAGAGGAGATGCTCCAGAGTACATCCCACCAATTTTTCGAAGAACTACAAATTGAAGGACTATGACTGACAGGTGACAATTGCATTATATTTAGGATTTAAAACTTGAGCATAGCAATTCGCCATCACATACATTTATCTACATTGTGCACATCACTTCTATATAATTGGATCACCAGATGACCTCTTAGCAATCTGCAGTTTGACACCTATATAATTTTGCTTGGTATAACTACTTTTTAGCAATTATCAATGTCCAAAATTTTGCAATCTCAGGAAGCGAACTGGCAAAGCTTGCAAGGTCCAAAGGGAATGTATTTGCCATCTTAGTTTAAGTAATTTTGTTTATGAAAGTCAATCTAAACACTCTATTCTTGATGGCACGGTGGTTATTAATGTTTCCATTGTGCAAACATCTTTTCACTGGCATTAGGGTTTAGATTTATTCTATTGTGAAGTTTTTCTCTGTCAAAGTTTACTAATGCCGGTAGATTGAAAACGTCCAACTTCAGTCAAACTTGTCCATAAGCGTAACAGTTACATATTAGGGGCATTGCGCCTCATATGGCAATATTATCAATAAACAACAATGCATTAATGTGCCTAAATGGAAAATGAATTTCACGAGTGTTACAGTGAAGTAACGCTTCGTTATGCTACAAGATCTCCAAAAACTGCATTAGTCAAGGGTTTAACTATAAGCAATAAAAAAAATATCTTCCAAGTTCCAACCATCTGACTTTTCACCAACTCCAAGTTTTCTGAATACTTGGTCACTGGGAATAATTAGGTTATCTAAATTTTAGTCGTTTATTGGTTGGTTGTTCTTGTTTTGTATCTGTTTTAACAGAATTGAACATATTAGTATTGCCTTGGGTTGTTTATGATTTGTTGTTGATATTGAAAAAAAGGTTTAAGGTATTCGCAATTTTTTCGGCTATCCAAAATTTGAAAGATAGTCTGCAAGATATTCTGATCAAATGTTCTAATTTTTCTACTCAATGTTCTTTGTTTCACCTTTTATAAAATCAGGGATGTTTAACAGTACTTATTATGCTTACAGATCTGTTGTTGCTGTCATTTTGTTGTCCATCCTAGGTTGAAAGAAAACGTTTGAAATTTGAAAAGTGATATTATCGCACTGCCGCTCCATTGTGTGTGTCTCTCCATTGCTTCAGGCAACAAACAGGAATTCAGCGTCACTGCTGCCTACAATAAGCCACCTACTACTGCACAGTAATCTCTTGCAATTCTTCTTCTTTTCTAAGTTTGCTTACAGCTAAAATTTGTTAGAAGTTGCAATATTAGATATGTTAATGACTTGCTTTTTTGGAATTTGAACTTTGAATTTCTTGTAATTTGTTCCTCGAAATTAGAGATGATGCAATACATCAGTGAGTGCACTGATTGAATTTATTAGTTGATTAATAATTTTATTGGTTCAATTTTTTAAATTAACATGTTAATTATCTAACTTTTTACCTAATTGGCTGATGTTGTGCACTACATCTTGGTATCTGAACAATGTTACTTATATGTCCATGTGGATTGATTATTAAGGAAGTTGTGGATTTCTCAGTACAAATGCAGACTTGTTTTGATATTGGATTTGAGAATTGTTGTGTCGGGTCTTTTATACTCTATAGTTTATAGGTTTTTTTTTTATCTCTTATTGTACCTTAATTGTTTAAAATCTTACTTCCGGATTTGATTAATAGTGCTAGTATTGTTGTGGCTTCTGTTTGGAGATGATCATAGTGTACTGATTTCATATAATGGCTGTAGCTCATTGAATTTAGTGTACCTCTTTGCAATAATGCATCATAATGTAATACTTGCTGCCTTGTTGGTGAATTTTATTTTGTGACTCTTTTCTGTCAATGATTCTCATCAAGTTATGGTGTTTTGGCTTCTCATATCATCGGAATAGAGTATTGATATGGCTACTGCAACTCTTGACTCATGTATGTTGTACCCACTTCACAATCAACGGTGTCTCTATGCTCAACATTTGTACATATCCCACGACGTCTCAGTTAGAAAAAACTTCAAGTTAAAATGCTCCGCACGGAAAAGGTGAGATTATATTTCTCTCATTTAAGACTCATTTAGACTAGCTTAATATATTGACTAGATAAACTCTGTTGGAGTTTTGACATATTTTCTTTATCTCAATTGGTAGTGTTACGATTGTACAACAGGTGTGAATACGTTGACCTCCACAATGTACTTGTACCTTACAGTGACGCGTGGGCTTTGCAGAAGGCCATAGTTAAAGAGAAGAGAGCTATGATTGAGAGGAACGAAGAGTGCCATGATACTCTAATTATCTTGCAACACCATCCTGTTTATACTCTAGGCACTGGTAGCTCTGAGGAGTTCTTGAATTTTAATGTGAAAGACCCACCTCATGATGTTATTAGAACTGAACGTGGTGGTGAAGTTACCTACCATGGACCTGGACAGGTACATTTTCTTGTTGATTACTTGTGACTGAGAGATCTCTTTCTTCATTTTCCTTTTGTTTAGTTGTTCCGCTTTGACTTTTGCACTATTCACATAACCCTTGACCTTAATATTCGACTAATATTCAGAAACAAATATTATCTTGTAAGATGTTGCTCTATTTGTCTCTATGTATATGTTCATAATTTTAAATTTTTTCCAGCTGCTGAAGATATGGATCTTGTGCTATGAGCACAATATTTATTTCTGACAGTGGATTTCCTTCTACATTACCATGATTCCATCTCTGGACTAGTATAATGTTAATAAACTAAAGTAAGATCACATGATGGCTTATAATGTAAATCAAATTTCAGAGGAAAAATAGTAGGTAATAATTTTGTTCTATTGATTTCCTGAATACCAGCAATCAGACTTTAGAATATGTGGAGTGATGCGCGTTTCTGCATATATATTGGCTGTGACATAAGAAAGTTGTTCGATATACTGAAGTTCGACATGATAGATGTGTCTAGTACCTTGTGCCTTTCTAAATTTGTATTTGAGTTTTTTAGATTATTCCTGCCCCGGATTCTAACTCTATGCGTCTTTTTTGTATGGCAACACTATGCATCTTTGACTATAGCTAGTTATGTACCCTATCATCAATCTACGAAATCACAAAATGGATCTTCATTGGTACCTCCGGGCTCTCGAGGAGGTGGTGATTCGTTCTCTTTTCTCAACCTTTTCTATCGAGGCTTCTCGGCTTGAGGGCTTTACTGGAGCATGGGTCGGTACGTTTCATGACTGACATACCTTATTAGTTATTAGTTACTCCCTCCTGTCTTTATTAGTTTACCCGTTCTTTTGCACAGAGTTTTAGGAGAAATGATGTTGTGGGACATAGAAAGAAAGAGAAAATATTAATTTATATTAAAGTTGAATGTGTGTGTGATGCAAAATTAGTGGTCTCATTCCAAAAATAGTAACAAAAGAATCCAAAAAAGGAATACGGGTAAATTAATAAAGACCGGAGGTAGTATTACCCATGTCTGTCTTTGTCGCTTTTGCCACAGAAGTGCTTGCAAACAGCACATAGGAATAAGATATGTGATGAACAGCTTAAAAGTTTAGCAGATCAAGTTTTTATATCAATACAGTCCTTGCAACATGTTATGAGCAATATATGTTATCTATGCATGTGCTTAATTATATTGGTATAATGTTGTCGAACTTTAGTCTTTTATGATAATATGAAATGTTCATTTGACACTTAATGCATAAAACATGTTCGTTATTCTTATCTAGTCTTTTTGAATTCATCTGCAAACATCTATTTCAAGCATAGCTTCACATTTACATGACGGTTCTCTGGAATTTTTTACATATCCTCGCTCAGATTCAAGGTGTCATGAGAAAATCATCCCTGACTTTCCCGAGTTTTTGTCCTTGTGACTATAACCCTTCAAGTACATTCGTCTAGAAAGTCCGATTGAAAAACTAGTATTATCAAGTGAGAAGTCATGATACCATTATAAATATGCTTTCCGAGTCTCAAAATTGTCTCGTCAAATTCAGGAAAGCAGAAGCTGGCAGCAATTGGGATACGCGTGACCCACTGGATAGCATACCATGGAGTAGCTCTCAATGTTTCTATAGACCTGACACCCTTCAAGCAGATAGTACCTTGTGGAATACGAGACCGTAAAGTTGGAAGCATTAAGCAAATACTTGGGGAATGCCAGACATCCCTCCACGGTTCAAGCATAGATCAGTTTAGTGCTGATGATTCTCTACTAATAGACATTGCTCAAAAATCACTGATTCGGGAGTTTTCTGAAGTTTTTCAACTTAATCTGGAGCAAGTATCCCCAGCAACATCACATCTTCAGAAATACATTAAAGCTTTGTAATTCTATGGTTTCCAATGGGTGGAAATTGGTATGACAGAAAGATTGTCCTAGTATGACCTCAGAGGTCAGAGTTTCAGTTTCAGAAATACATTAAAGCTTTGTAATTTGTGCAGTAGAGGTCTGAGTAGATTCAGTACATGTGATCTTGGCATTCAGATTTAAGCAGTCAAAACCCTGCTGTAGATTGGTGTAGGATAGATGATCGCGTGTAAAAAACACGAGTCTTTTTGTGTGTTGTAAATAATAACTGTTGGAAATTTTGATATTTACACATTTGTTTGTGTTAATATTTTCTATCGGCAAGTGCATTGTAATACCATTTCAAAAATAATTAAGTGTTAGGTCATGTCGATCTCTCTTTTAATCATTTTTGTAATCTTCCTTTCAGGGCAATATTCTTGTATATATATAAAAAAATCCATATTGTAAATGGAAATTTGATTTAATCTTCCTAAATTATACTATTACTTGGTAAATTTATTTAGTGAAGATTGTCAATTAGTTGTTATGAATATTTTAATTTTTTTATTATGCAGATTTGACTAAGGAAACAAAATAAATACTACCTCTTTTTTTTTAGTTGCAACGATTAGACATTTCCCTCTCTATTTTATGTCAAATTGTTGCAACTAAAAAAAAAACAGAGGTAGTATGTAATTCATTCCCAGCTACAATTAAGGAAGCGTTTGGTTCACATAGTGGTATGAGTTTAGAATCAGGATAGGTTTGGAACTTGATACCTAATACCATGTGTTTGGTTTTATTTGGGAATGAAATTTTTTCTTCTATTTAATACCTAGCGGTATTGGTATGGGTCAAACCCACCTCCCCCTTGGAATTCTAAACCTCATACCTTATGGGTTTGAGGTATGGGTTTTAAATCTATCAAATTATTAGGGGGCATTTGGTTCACATAGTGGTATGGGTTTGGAATCAGGACTGAAATTAAGGTGGTATAGGTTTGGAACTTGATACCTAATACCATGTGTTTGGTTTTATTTGAGAATGAAATTTTTTCTTCTATTTAATACCTAGAGGTATTGGTATGAGCCAAACCCACCTCCCCCTTGGGTTTCTAAACCCCATACCTTATGGGTTTGAGGTATGGGTTTTAAATCTATCAAATTATTAAACAAACACTATGTACGGGTTTTGCTCATTCTAAACCCATACCTCACTCCCTAAACAAACACTAGGTACGGGTTTTGCTCATTCTAAACCCATACCTAATACCAAAATCATATGAACCAAACACTCCCTAAACGAAATTCACTGTACTAGCTGTCTACCTGTATATTCTCAAATGTCTTGAAGATTTTCACTGTACCAACTGTTATGCATGGCTTTTGAGAATAAAAGAAAACATTTACTTAAGAGGGAATAGTCAAACCTAATTTAGATAATGCTGCGTATTAGTTGGCTGCTTCTTACCTCCCACTCCTTTTGGAAAAAAGCTTTGAGTACTCAATTTGATCTTCAGCCTCAAGCATTGGATCTTTAGATAATTTACATTACGCATTGTAATCAAAATGCTGGGGAGCTATATATTTTTTTTCCGATAAACTCGTGCTAAGTTGCAGGCTGCCAGAAATGGTTTGGTGATATAACACAAGGCAAATTCAGTTCAAATACATGGATAAAGGGGAAGAAGGATAATGTCAAGAATTAAAAGGAAGTCCCTCATACGAGAGTTAGTTTCGCATACAGCATTACACGACGAATTTGGATTGGAACTATAAACTCAGTAGAAAGCAAGACCAACAAAAATGTGCCTTCAGGTACCAGATACATTTCTGTTGCCCAAGGATGAGGAAATTACAAAGACGGCACTTAAGCAATATATGGCAGCTCAAGAACATTGGTTGTTTAGCACAAACCCTTGGCACCATATAAAAATATTCCACAATCGAAATCAAAACCAAAAATATAACTTTTTTTAAAAAGAACCCTCGGAAAGAAGAAAAGGCTTTCTGATGTTCCCAGAAAAAATTCGTTGGGAGTAATTATTATATAGATTTTTCAGAACTCTCTCCCAAGGGACAGCAAAAGGCTGAGAAAAGACTGTACTGAACTTATTTCGTCAACGTCAAGGTAAAGCACAAACAATTTGCCTGTCATCTAGCCCTCCAAAGCAGATGCTCCAGAAATAATCTCAGTAAGTTCAGTGGTGATAGATGCTTGGCGAGTCCTGTAACACCATCACAAACATAAGATCAACCACATGAAACAGGTAAATTATCAAAACTAGTAAAGTTAAATACTTGAAAGTCTTTTTAGCCTTTATTAAGATCCCGTCTGAATTTATTAAGATCCCATCTGAATCTTTCTGTCTGTCAAGTCAACTGTTCTAACTGAATTTTGACCTTATTTTGACATTCATTTATAAGAACACACATTGATGTGGGATCTTATTGGAATAGACTCGTCGTGTATTTTTCATATATCTAATTTTCATAATTATTTCTGATACAAATTGCAGATATTTGGTATTAAGTAAACAAAAAAAGGTCTGATCTGAACTTTGACAAAAACAAGTAATATGTTTGTGGAACAAGGTGGAGTGAACATAGCCTAATAATTATTTTGTATCTTGTGAGGTTTATTGAGAGTTGACTGAAACAAGCAGCATATTTAAAACTAAAGATTGCTATTAAAACAGCACAAAGATTTTCATGCAATGCGAGACTGAACCTGTTATAGGTAAGTGTTAGACGATCAAGCATCTCTCCAGCATTTCTGCTTGAGCTATCCATGGCAGACATCCTAGCACCTTGCTCACTGCAAGCATTCTCCAAGACAGCATTGAACAACACCTGAGACATAAAAATCGAGTATGAGAAACCAGAGCAGTATAAGCACTCCAAGAAAAATTTTAGGGTAATGATCACACAGATATTGAGAAAAGGCTTATTGATAGTACATACTATGATCTTTTCTTAGACATTATACCAAGCCAACATATATAATCTTCATCCCAAATAACAGACTAAAGTTAACATATACACTCCTACTGCCTGTAAAAAGAAAAATCGCCTGCTATGCTCTTTATCAACAATGCATTTATTACATTTTTGCAAGTACATTTCAATGTTGGAGAATGAGTTCCATTTAAGAGAACTTACACAAGACAATTGAAACTCGGCAAGATTCTGAAGTATCTCCGACTTTGTCTCTCCACCTTCAATTTCATACGAATCTAGTTCACCTAGCGTTCCACCAGCCTCAGATTCTCTCTCAACAATCTTTACAGGAAAATAGCTTCAAATCAGATACCAACAAAATTAAGAATACAGTAGTTCTTCCTCCTGCAGAAGATAGTACCTCGGGAGACAAGACAGTTGACATTGTAGGAAGAAATGACACAACAGAGCCAAACTTGTTGAATACAATTCTCAAGGCGTCAAACTGCACGTTCTTCAAGATATCATCAGCAAGTGCTGCCACCTGTAGAGGACAGATCAGTGATCATTCAAAGTTAATAAAAAACATCTCCCGGTAGCATTATACTTTTTTTACCAAGATCATAAGATGCAACAGAAATAAGTTACGCAGCATATCCCACAGTATACACAACATATATGTGCCATGATAGCTCTCTGTAGACAAAAGATGGAACGATCAACAGAAAGCCAATAAAAACCACAACATTTACTCTCAGTAAGTCAGTACCACCAATTGACTAACTAAAATGGCATGTGTTTATGCCAAATTACTAAAAGGAATAAGAAGTAGCTGCACCAGGTCTAGAAACCCTAAAGGAAACTAAAGAACGAAAGACGACAAATGATGTATATGGGTCAATCACATGAGAGCAATGAGATTAGAGAAAGAAGCAAAGGTTTAGAAAGGTGCAAAAAAATGCAAGGTTTGTGAACTCACCAATAACCACCAGTAGCACAGACCACAAAACAAGCCTTTCGTAATTAGGTTTTTAAATGCTCCATATGCAAAATAGTGAAATCCAGGACACTTGAAGAGACTAACAGAAAGATTCAAGAATTGTGCTTCTAGATAAGATTATCTTAATTAAGTAGTCATAACGAGTCTCTCATATCTACACCTAAAAATCCTGGTGCACAACTCCCTCAATCCAATCCCAGAAAAGAGAACAGTTCGCCTCTAAAGAAAAGTAGATTTCAGACATGCAATTTAGATCCCAAAACGATCACGAGGGTAACCAATGAAATAAATGCTTAGAACACATTCATATATGATCTAAGAGAAGCTAAGAAACATCTCATCAAGGATCATTAATGTGAACACGCTAAACAGGTGTGGCTTAATTTCTCGCAGTTTTTTCTTGCTGGACAACTGAAGAGAGGAAACAAAACCCAAAAAAATGAAACCTGTGTATAGTTCAGAGGATTCTTTTGCAGCTCAGTCATGCAGATATCAATATCCTTCCTTGAATCACGGATAAGCTGCATTTTGGCTTTCTCTCCCAAGACAACAAATTTAATTTCTTTATCAGGACCTGTAACAGCAGCGAATCAAAATTTCCAATTAGTGAGCAGTAAGGCAGAACAAAACTAACAAGTCCCTGGAAACTATAAATCATAAGATAGCCGGTCCAGGGTAACAATAATTACCATCATTCAGCTTACGAATAGCTCTGCTTACTTTGACTGAGGTGGAATTGATACCACCACAGAGACCTTTGTCAGAGGAGATTGTAACAACAACATTTTTTTTAACATCAACACCTGTTAGAGCAATAAATAGATCAGTTACAGACAGCCAACAACATAAATAAAAAAGCAACTTCTGCTTCCCATATCTAAGTTCACTTTCCAGACCTGCTTGTCCCATAACTGAATATACATTCCAATTTAGCAAATTTTCTCTCAACTTCTTGAAAGTTGGGCCTCAAACCCACCCACCAACCCACTTTGTCCTCTCTATTAATTCTCTCTCCTTAATCTTTATATCATTACCCAATGTATACTTAAAAAGGGCATGGATGGATATCTTTCAAGATCGCGATATAAAAGAACTCATCTTGCAAAAATCCAACCACAACCATACAGGACTTCTTAACTATATTCAACTGACTGTTGAGCCCAAAACCACAACACCTATCAACTTCAATAAATTTACAGAAAGCAATACTATATATCCTAAACCAAAACAAAGACTAAGGACATATGAGTTGGCATTGAGCCCTACTCTAAGGCTCCAAATATAAACATAAGGCTATAAATCAAGAGACACAACTAAGAAGCTAACCACAAATAACCAGATCCTACGGGCATGGATCAGCCCCTTAATTCTTTATCACACTATGGAAGAATATGTCATAAACTGATCCAGACATCCAAAGCGAACTCATTCTTTTTCAAATGAGTATGTAATACGCAATCAATGACCAACGCTAATATAAAGGGAGGTGTTGTAAACATCAGGGACTACGACAAGTCGACAACTATGAACTGGCAGCTGTTTATTTGTTTCCATTCACAATAAATAAATATACCCACCATCCTACGGGCTGGGAGCTAAGCAGCAATTGAGCAACAGAATCAAGCCATAGAAAATGAAATAACATACTAGGGGTATCCCCAAGAAGTGCTGTGAAAGGCTGCCATAAGCCACGGGAATTTTCAGCTTTGGTTTGGATTTGTCTTAGCTTTGAGGCTGCAACCATCTTCATAGCCTTTGTAATCTTCTGGATGTTCTTAACACTCTTCATACGATTTCTAACTGCATTATACATAAGATAGGATGTGAAACCACAGATAAGATCCCATCACATCAAATGAAAAAAAAAATAGCAAAACCATATTAATCATATGTTCAGTAATGCTCACCAATTTGGGTAGAAATGTAGCGAGTTCCCAAAGTTGTCTGCTCCCTGAACAATAATATCAGAGTTAGACATGTATAAATTATAATAAAACCTCTGCACTATACCCCCCCCCCCCCCCCCTCCTCCCCCAAATCAAAAAATAGGCCCTGCTTCCTAAACTGAAAACAACCTGCTAGCTAAAGCTAATATATAAATTAATGGTCAACAACCTACTGTCACTCAATGTCAATACAAAGTACGAACAGAGTGGAAGTGAGCAGATGTTCCACCATAGAACAATCACTTTTTATGATGCTCATCAAATTTCAATAAGAAAATGCTTCTGAACTTAAACAGATGGTTCTGCTAACACTTACACTCAATAACAAAAATAATCCATAAGCCCCCAAACACTCAGGCTGTTATGTAACTAAACGTACTCTCCATACAACTCCGCCGAACTATTTTTAATAAGATAGCATGAGCTTTGTGATTCCGTGTAAGTTGCAACCGAATATTTATTACTTGCCCGTTAAAATATAAAACGTTATATCCAGATCTATGATGGTGCAACGGTATAAGAAAGCATATATCATAACCATGCCAATAGTGACATCCACACAAGAAGCTGTCAACATGATTCTAAACTATCGAAACACCAAGATAAACACACTACCATTTCCTGCAAATTTCATAAATAAATAGCATTTTAACCATACTTAATCTTCTCCATCTTTATATATCCTATCCTCAGTAGATTTGCACAATGTCAATTTGCTCAAAATACAAATGCCCAAATCATATACATACATCCATAAAACATTCTTCCAATAACCTTATTGCTACAACATTTGACATTTCACTTTCAAATAACATCTCCATCATTCAGGAAGAAAACGATTGAATCGCGGAATGGAAAAAAAATTAACATCCGTAAATCAAAACCCTAATTTGGTTAAATTAGGTGCCGGCGATCGAATCCTTCAAATCAAAAATCATTGCAATAATAAACAAAGATCAGAGGAGAAGAGAGATTAGAGATCGTACTCTGAAGAAAGGATAGAGGAGCGAAGAACATTGATTGAATTAGGAGAAACGATAGACGTAAAACGCCTTCCTTCACGTCTAAGAGCTGACATCGCCATTGTTGAATTTGATTGAAGGATTTGATGATGTTAGAAACCCTAGCTTAGGTAGTTTTAGTTGTTTCGTAGAGAGAGAAGAGTGAAATGAAAGAGAAGAAAATGGGGATACAAAATTTAGGGATTGGATGGATGTGTGAAGTTTTGTTTCTTCTCTCTCCCTTTGTCTTTAACGCGCACACACTTGCTATTCCTCGCCTCTGTGCCGCTGTGCGTATAAGCCTAAGAGGGCACTCTAAATTGTAGACGCTGTCGTTTTACATGCCCAACGTCTAAATTGACTAGGGCTAAGGGAGTAGTGATGCGCGTCGAGTTTGAGTTTTGAGTATTCCAACTCGACTTGCTGACCATTTCGATTGAGTTATGGAGCTAGTCAATGTTGAGTTGTATTGTCGCGTTAGAACTTATGAGTAGACTATATATTAGATTTAGGCATTTTTATTTTTGATAATTGTACTTTCGATAATCGTACTTTCGAATTTTTCTTGAGATTTTGAATCTTAATTAGATTTTGGCTCAAGCTCGCTCAGATCGATTTTTATCTAAATTGATCCTGAGTAGTTACTCGTCTTATTTACACCCCTAAAATTGACATTTCTCTCCTTTTCTTAGATATGAATGTTACATAATTCAAAAAATAAAAAATAAAGGCAAATGAGTTACTTTTAGTATAAACAAAAAGGAAGTTAAGTTTAGGAGAGAGAAAGAGGGGGGGGGGGGGGAAGGGATGGTGGTTTGTCCACTAAAATGTGTTTAGCAAAAATCAAACTTGGAGTGACCATAATTTACAACTTAATGAGTAAAAAGATCACGAGTAAAAGTAAGCAAAATTTGAAGAATATTTAAACTTATAGAAGTTGAAGAGGTAGTGTCACATAATTAGGTTTGATGAACAATATAATAGTATATGAATTTTTGCAATTTTAGGAGGATGTCCAAATGTTTGTTTTGCTTTGGTTAATATAGTTCAAAAATTAAACTAGAGTAATTTTTCATGAGTTATTATTGAGTTTTTAAAAAGTGCATCAAATACTGCGTTTTAAAAATGTCACCATATACCTGTAAGGTTTGTAACAAACCAACCATATATCCTTAATGACTAACATACGTAAAGATTAACATTGAGTAAACCTCTGAATAGTGACAAAATATGTTAAAATTAGTGAAATACTAAGTGATTTTTAAAATTGTTTTGGAGTTAATTAACAATCGTCTTGACTTTTGTTATTCAAACGTATTTAGTGAATATGTCACAAATGTTACAGATACAAGGTGCAAAATTCAAAATGCAAGTGTATTCTTATCATAAACCTCCATACTATCCAATTATCAAAGTCTTCATGAGATAAGTAAGCATTAATAAGTTGTCCTCGCCAAACTTAGCTTCAATCATCCATGAACTTGCATACCTCCAACCGTGAAATAAAAAAAATCACATTAAATTCTACTCCTTCTGTTTTCTTTTATTTTTTCTATTTAGAATCTTTTTGTGAGATGAAATTGGTCAAAGTAGGAAGAACATTCGGAAACGGGGGGAGTATGTATATTATAGATCTTATGTGTTATTTTTTACAAAAAGGTAATGAGAAGAATTGTATGGATCTCCTATTTACTAAATATATACAATGATGGTTTGTACACATAAGACTTTTTTCTTGTTTATTCCTCAAATTCAAATTTTGCTCAATTTGAACTCTACAAGTGATCAATAATGTACAAATAGTCGTGAGTGTATCACATAAATTGCAACTATCTTGAGGTGAGGAGCATCTAAAACATATAAACAAAGAATATCGTTACAAACAAAATGTAAAACATCATCTAATCAAAACAGAGAAATCAAGTGACGAAAGATTGCAACTCAATCCACCTATTAATTGGCCTCACAATGATTTCTATGAAAGTAACCACGAAGTAAACCAATATTTTCAACTATCGTCATAATTTGTCTTGCAACTCTATAAATACTCTTAATGAATAACATCCACAAATCAAAAATCAAGTTATCTCATTCACTTTAATGAAACTAATACCCCAACTAGCAAAATATGAAAATAAAAGTAAACTAACTAACAAAATAAAAAAGAGTATACATATATTATCATATAAGGTAAAAGTTCTCTAATTATCGTCCAATAATGTTCCCTAATCTTTACGATAATAACCAAACTCTCTCTCTTAAACATGTTAAGAGCACTAGCAATGGTAAGAAAAAGTCTTGATTACCAATTTTAAGTATAATGTCTCGACAGTAAAACCATATAAGTCTAAGTCTTGATTCTTTTATACCAACTAAAACCAAGTCATTGTTCATGGTGAGTCTTAACATATTAGAATAAACAAAATTATAAATCTATTTTTTCAATTTTATCTTAGCTTTGGTCAATCCCAAACTCGAGCGCAAACCCAACCCCACTTTTCTTGATTCCCAAGCTTTAACAAACTCAAAACACATTTCTTTATTTGTATCTAATCAAAAAAAATTTAAAAAACACTTATCATAATCAACAAGACAACAAACAATGATTACGACGTCGTGTTTAAACATCGAATAATTTCAATGGCACACAAGATGAGAAGAGAAGGCCCCCCCACAGCCCACAGGCACATCGGCGACGAGTAGTAGCGCGCGCGCCCACTTCCTCTCTCAGACAATAATCCACAACCCTAACCACCACATTTTTCCGAGGAGAGAGAAAGAGAGCTTCTTTTAGCTTCAATGGCGGACAATGAAGGAGAGAGTCGTCTCTCTGCTGCAACTTCAATGGCGGCCACAGCTGCAGTATCGTCTTCCACTTCATCTTTACAAGCTCAAGCACTATTGCCGCATTCTACCAATTCTTTCTTCGGTTTATTTCTTTCTCTCTCAATTTATCCTTTCCTGCCGATGTTTGGCTGTTGTATGCGTTGATTTCTTGAATTTTTTTTGCTTCTTGTTATCTTGAATTTCTATATAAGTTGTTTCAGAAATTACTCGAATTGGATTATATTAAGCTTTTGGAATTGAAATTTGTAGTAATTTTGCACTGTTGAAACAGTCTGTTGATTTCTGCATTGCGGTTCTTTGTTGGTTGGTTAATCAGACAATTGAGCTGCGTAAATTGAGTAAATTTCGGAGAAGAATCTTTAATTAGTAGCAATATCATTTTAATCTTTAATTGAGCTGTTTTTTCAGTTGAAGAGTTGTTTTGAAATGTAAAGGCAATGGGAGCGAAAATGGAGACCGAGTGAAATGAAAACGTGAGATATGAAGTGAAAATGAAGGATTATTGTGAAAGAGTTGGAAGATACTGTGGCCAGGTTCTCAGTGTTGGATTCTATGGAGATTGTATGCGGTTTTCTTTTCTGGATTTTCGAAAACAAAAGGAACTTTGAGTTTTTATTTGTTATCTTTTCTGGATTTTCGAGAACAAAAGGAACTTTGAGTTTTATTTACTTGTTATCTTGATGCCTCTAATCTATGAAGAGACTGAGGGGATCCGTCTTGTATTATGAAAAGGTAAACAAGCGTGTGCGCTGTACCACACTTCCTTTAAGGTTTATAGTTTTGTACTTTGCAGTTGAGATTTGAGAGTGGATGATTGTTCCCGAATATGAGTAAATGGGACTTGTTAATGAACTTTTCATGTTTAAAAAGTGTGTTAAGGAGTCGTTTGCTGTTTCTGTTCGAAACACAGTAATAGATCCTAGATTTTTTTTCAAATTTCAGATTGCCAGTGTGCCGACAACTGCGCTAAATGGTTGAGGTTGATATTTGTTATTCTTTTAGAGTAGAAATGTAGGTAGTCGCTTTTAGTCATAGGTTTTGAACTTCAACTTGTTAATATTATACTATCCAGACACATTTGGCACATGATTATCCCGATTTTTCTGGATTTTAAAGGATAATGTGCAAAATTGCTTGTAGTTTCTAATTACTTGTCCATATATGATCTAAACTTCTGATGAATCTAGTGATAGATTATCATGAGCTCTGCTTTATTTGGCTGTAGTATGGAGAGAATTTCTATGGGGAGCCCTTGCTGGAGGATTTGGTGAAGGAACGATGCACCCAATTGATACTGTGAAGACGAGAATTCAAAGTCAAGCTATTCTGAGTGGATCTCAGGTATGTGGAGATATTGTCATCTGTGTTAACTTTCATTCCTTTTTTGTTTTTGGCATATTAAAATAAGGCCTTGCAAGAAATACCAGAATGACAGAATCTGGTATTGTCACATGTTGATCAAAAACTCTACCTCTGCTTGATGATTGATTGTATGATGCATGTCTGTAATTTTCAATTGTTAATATAGTATCTGTTTACTTGCAGCACCAAAAAACTGTGTTACAAATGATTAGAACTGTATGGGCTGCTGATGGACTAAGAGGTCTGCTGTGTTATGTTGATTTATCATTTACGTAATTCCCTCAAGTTTGTAATTTATGCTCTTTACCTACTGTCGACGTGGATATTACTTGATAACAAGTAGACTTTCCTACCATGAGATGTTTGGTGCTTTCTCATTTTCTACAGTTCTTATGTTTTTTTTTTTTTTTTGGGTATAGGCTTTTATAGAGGAGTTGCTCCTGGACTTACTGGCTCTCTTGCAACTGGAGCAACTTATTTTGGTTTCATCGAGTCTACTAAAAAGTGGATTGAAGAGTCACATCCTAGTCTTGGAGGTCACTGGGCCCACTTCCTTGCTGGAGGCATGGGTATGTTCTTGACATTATGAATGTTATTCTTGAATAATCATTGACATGTGCTATTTTTCTCCGTTAGAGAAGTTTCTGGCTGGGATTCAATTAGCTTTGCCTTGACCTATTAGTTTTGCATTTCACTTACAAGTACAAAGCTGTCTTTTAGAAGAATGAGACCGATGTGATAGCTCCCCATGCACATGAGCACATCTGGCAATATTAGTTGCCTACAAATAAGAATTACTGTAATATCTGATTTCCTACCAATAAGAAAGCTGGGAAATTTGTCATGTCAAATTAACACATTCACAAATGAGGTTTAGGACTATTTTTTTTGTTTTGATGTTTGAATCTGTAATTAACTTTGTTTTTCTTCTTCTCATTTTCTAAATTTAATATAATGTGAAACTTGTTTCCTATATGCTCTGATTAGCGAGTTTATTTGTCACTATGGGTTTTATCTTTGATTATTGAACAAATTTACATAACTCATAAGCATTTCAAAGCCAATATGTATTCATGATAAGCTTGTGTCTACTGTAGTATAATTTATGGTAAAGCTAAATGTATTTCATCAATGCTTGATTCATCTGCATGAATATGTTTCTTCTATCTGTGTCTTGATGTAAATGATTGTCACTATATTCTTGTGATCAAATACCGAAATAAACCCCGACTGATTTTTATAAATTTCCATTCTTTCTTCTGAAAATGTATTGCAGGGGACACACTTGGCTCGTTTATATATGTTCCATGTGAAGTGATAAAGCAACGGATGCAGGTTCAGGGCACAAGTGATTCTTGGAGTGCTGTGATCTCAAAATCTCAGAGTGGTAAAATTCCTGGAGTGAAGATGTATGGCTATTATAATGGAATGTTTCATGCTGGCCGTTCAATATGGAAGGAACAGGGCCGAAAGGGTCTATATGCCGGGTATGTTTGCGGTTGGTTCACTAAGTTAGTTTCTCCAGATCCTGACTGTCTCTTAAACTGCCACTAGAATAAGAGGATAACACTTTACAGTTTGATACTACTTTGATTTGCTTTTGGCTGGTTGGACATTCATTTTTGTGTGTAATTGGGGGGGGGGGGGGGGGTTGTATAGAATCAGTGCTTGTTTCTAGCACACTCTCTTCATGAAGGGGTTCTCTCTTGTTGTTTAGCTCAACTCCCCCCTCCATCCTGGGACTTGTTTAGTGTGTGGATGAAAGATAGGTTTGGGGTAATGTAACTACTGGCTACTGCAGAAGCTTAATGCCCCAGACCCCAACATTTTTCTACTCTTTCTGTACTCATGCACGACCTGCAGACTTCTTTCCAATTTGTAATTTTACTTGAAATTTCTTGAATTCTCGGTTCTTTCGGCAGGTATTGGTCTACACTAGCAAGGGATGTGCCTTTTGCTGGTTTGATGGTAGGTATCCCATAAATAGATCTACATCTTTTTTCTATTGTTTTCCCAATGATTAGTACATGTTAAGTAACAATCTACAATTTGCTTGCATGTATGCCGTATGCTTCATTCTTAATAAAAGATCTGCCATGTATGGTCCGCTTTTGAGGGTTAGGTGTGACTGGCTTGAGTTTTATTTAGATTACATGGTGCTATGAGAAGCTTTGCTCCATTTTGCAGGTAATGTTCTATGAAGCATTGAAAGATTTGACAGATTATGGGATGAAGAAGTGGACACTTGATGCGGACTACCAAATTAATACTACTCTTGAGGGATTGGTGCTAGGAGGAGTAGCTGGAGGTATAATTTCTTGTTATTTCTCTATTTTGTCTTGTGGTTGGAATATTAGATATTACATTGAAGTTGTCAGAAAGCTCGGCTCAAACCAGAAAGAACTATGAAACGTTGCAGGTTTGAGTGCTTATGTGACGACTCCGTTAGATGTTATCAAGACTAGATTGCAAGTCCAAGGACCAGATTTAAGGTATATGGCGGCTCAAACTGCACCTGTCTTCCATTCCCTGTGTCTACTGTAGGAATGTTAATTTAAAATACCCTGTTGTTAAGCATATTTCTCTCTTTTTTTTAGTTGCTTCTTTTTAAGGTGTGGGGGTGGGTGGGCTGGTGAGGTTATGCAGTTTGTCATGCTGCTAGACAAATTAGATTTTTCTTTTGGAGGGAAATAAATTAGATTGTCACTGATGCTGCAAAGATAGTTCGAGGTTTGTGCAAGTTGTTAATAAGACCTCCCATTATGATAACAACCTTGTGGCTTGTAATTGTCGAAGTCAACCATCAAGTAGGAAATGAGGGTAACTGTTGGAAAATGGCCTGAAATAGGCAGAGAAGAAACAAGAGTAAGGAAGTTTCATCTGACAGTGCTATACTGCTACATATGTAATGGCTTGGATATATGGATAAAAGAGTAAATGTGAGTTATGGTTCCCGTTGTATCAATTTCAACCATGTTTCTGGACTTCCTTGTGAAGTCACTCAAAATTTTTATAATCCCCGTTCTATATGCATATCTGGAGTGCTTAGGCTTTTGTTGCTGTTATATAACTAGTGAAGAACAACTCCACATACAATACCCGTGTGCTTCATGTAGGTACAAAGGCTGGTTCCATGCCATCCACAGGACTTGGATGATTGAAGGTGCTAAGGGGGCATTCAGAGGTAGCATCCCGAGGGTGATATGGTATGTACCAGCATCTGCTCTGACATTCATGGCAGTAGAATTCCTCAGAGAGAAGTTCAGTCGAAGGTTAGAAAATGAACAGGAAGAAGTTGCAAGCATCTCAATAGACAAGAAAAGGATCTTTAAGTGAGGTTGCTTAGGAATACTTCAGGAGCTGACAATTTTTTCCCATCCATCAGTTTTTTTTTCCATTCAGATGGGATATTGTTGTATAGATTCACAAAGGTTGAGCATAGGTGTAGTGTTGTAGTTCCTGTTACAAAGCTGATTGATAATAAAGGAAAGCACATAGTGAATGGCCCAATTTTGAAAATCACGAAGATGTTTTCTTTGCTTGTGATTGCTTACATACTTACATGCTTTAATCTTGTTATTAATACTGAAGTAAGTACTGGCGATTGTGAGGAATTTTAGTCTTGTAGGGCAATTCATCAGGCCGTGTATTATGCCTAGATCGTCTCGATGACCGTCTATCTCTATTCTCTATTCAGCGATGACCGTCTATCTCTATTCAGCTCTGGAAGAGTTTGGTATCTACATTAACTAATTAATATATTTCACTCATATGATAATCTAATTAAATTAATTTAAAAACTAGTGGAAACATTATTTGATCAATAAATTTCGTTAAATGTACGTAATTAATTATATTTGCTGAATAAAAATCATGTCAAAATTTTACTTAGAGGAACTTTTTGACCAATTTATCCTATTGATTTTTTGAGGTTTTTAGATATAATAATACAAGTTCGCTTTCTATTGAGAAAAGGTTGGGTAACAAAAAATGGATCTGTAGACATTTGTATTTCTCATAGCATACTTTATCTTTTTTTTTTTTTTTTTTTTTTTGGGGTAAATGTCTCTTGATAACATTTAGACATCAACAAATTTTTTTTTTTTTATAAAAATCCGTATAGTCACATGATTTAATTTAATACTTAGCTTCATCCTTCTTTTTCTATTACAACAATTGAGTTTTTACGCTTGTCAAAATACAATTTACCTATAAATATCTTCAATTACTTTTTAGTAAAAAATATAAAAATTTGATATTTTGAAAGTATATATCGAGATGAATCTAATAACATTCCTACATGATTATATTTTTTTTTACGTAAGAATCACAATAAATAGTGAATATGTGGTGGATGAATAGTGTAAAAATAAAAACTCAATTATTGCATAGATAAAGAATAGAAGAAGTATATACATAAATTCGATTATTCAATATAAGCCTATATTGGTATCTTTTGCTTTTTAAAGAAACTTTTCTTGATAATGCTAAAGACATCTATATTAAAGAAATTTTTATAAGATTGGAATATTAACATGATTCAATATAATATCAACACGACAAATAGGTTATGACGTTTAGTTTCCACAAGTATGCAGGTTGTATTTCCTTAACACTAACTCGACCCGTTTATTAAATGAGTCAACAACCTTTGAATCTTGTTAGCCCCTTTTATCGACTCGTTTATCAAACTATGCACACATTTATATAAACCAAACTAATCAATGGTGTAAATTTCTCAACAGGAATTGTGTCGAAATCAACCAAAGAATGCATCTTAAATAGTTATAAAAAATATATAAATGATTACAAGCCACATTTTCGTAATAGCTTGCAATTAATGTGAAAATTTTATTGTTCTCCCAGGAGCACGGTGCACACCCATGTACTCAGTAAATTTGTTCCATTTTCGATAAGTAAATGTTCTATTTCAACGAATGTTCATTTCAAGCATATTTTTCAACAAAAAAATATGTTCTATTTTTTGTAAAAATTGTTCTATTTTCAATGAGCAGATGTTCTATTTCAACAAATGTTCGTTTCAAGCTTATTCTTCAATAGAAAATTATGTTCTATTTTTCGTGAAAATTGTTCTATTTACGATAAGCAAATGTTCTATTTTAAAAATGTTCTTTTAAAACTTATTTTCCACCAAAAAATATGTTTTATTTTCCCTGAAAATATGTTCTATATTTGACAAGCATATAATCTATTAATGTTCCACTTCAAGAATAAAGTGTTCATTTTCGTAATTGGATTCTGATTCTGTTCCACTTGAACAATGAAATGTTCTTTTTCGTAAATAAATTCTTGTAATGTTCCATTTCAATAGTAAAATGCTCGTTTTCGTTAGTGAATTTTTGTAATGTTCCACTTCAATAGTAAAATGTTTGTTTTCGTATTCGTAAATGTTATATTTTGTATTGTGGGAGCACAGTTCTCATTGTGCTCCTGGGAGCACAATGCACACATTACAATTAAACAAACGGTTTTATTGTTGGATTCCGATATGAGTTCAACTCTAACATAGCTAGTTTAAAAAATGAATTGTGTCATGCCAACATGGTTACTTAAACAAATTGAAACCTCTATTCAAATTCGCTAATTTCGTATCGAGTTGGCAAGTTGTGTCAATATTATTTTCTACCTCTAGTTTAAATGGTTGACGTCCTTCATAAAATAATTGAAAGAAAATTTGTCAATTACTATTAGGGATGTTAGTGGGTAATGGACCATACCTGCATCCATGGATCCATATTCGTTTTTTGTTGGTTCCGGATCCTCAAATTTTGGACCCGATGAATTCGGGCAGGATTTGGATCCTAATTTTTTAAATGGATCCGGATCGGGTCCTAAATTATTATCAAATCCATATCCGTTCACCCCTTTTTTTTAAAATACATAATTAAAAGAGTAAAACTTAATGTTATTTATGCTTGAATTTGAAATATTAAGGTTGAATGCTTGTTTACTTCAACATCGACAAATGAAGATGATAAAAGCGTTGTTTTGTTTTTAAAAATCTTTAATTATTGTGAAAATTAGGGTCGTTTGAAGAAAAAAGGTTAGGATCCGTTTTGGACCCGGATCCTTGGAATTAGGATCTATTGGATCTGGATCCTCAATTTTATTACACCAACAGATCCTGAAAAACGGATCTGGATTTGGATTATAAAGGATCCGCGGTCCAGATCCTACTCGTTGACATCCCTATTTTTTTTTTGAGGGGAAAGAGTTGACAGCCCTAATTACTACCTTTTGACAGGTCATTGCATGTGATATTTTAAGGTAAAAAAAAGCTGTAATTTTAGAATCTTTTAAACAATTTACACTTATTATTGCTATCTTTTGCCAACATTAACTAGATTATATTTTGAGGTAGAACAACAATGGGCCAAAATCAATTTAAAATATTTATTTCACAAATCCAAAATGTAACATATTCAAAGGGCATGTCGGCGATCAACGATTAAATTAGTTACTTAATTAGAAGTGTTTGGCAAAAGTAGCTGTCGAAATTATAAAAGACAATAAATGACATTTATTCTAATATAAAATGAACTACAACAATTTCATATGTTTGTTCAATAGTTAAATTCAAGATTTATTTATTCAAAGAAGTTACAGAAAAAGGAGTATACGACTTTTCATCTGCTCAAAGAAATATATAAATCTAAGAAAATATTCAACCCTCGGAAAATTTATATTACCAAATTTTACTAAAATACTTGTAAAATATATTATCTTGAAAATAAATATTTAAATTAAATTTTTGCTATTGTAAAATAAACATTGAATTGCCATAAAATAAAACAATTAAAGGAAAAAAAAGCATTGGTTAATAATTCTACCTTATACTATTGTATAGTGTTTATTTGCTAGACCGCTACCTCTACATCTCAAACGTTACTTGTAGTAATGTTCCACAATCGCTACTCATAATCTACTTCAACCGCTACCCAGTATTACAACCACTACCTTACCAAACACTCATAAATTTCTTAAGTAGCGTTTTAATCTTGTCAAACCGCTAGCCGCTACTTCAAACACTAGTGCCAATAGTGCCAAACAGGGCCAAAATGTTTTTGGTTAATGTTCTTGTCGCATGAAGACACATGTCAAGATGCATAGTTTATGGACACGTGGTGAAATCATTAGCTGCTTGACAAGTGATCATTTTTTCTCTTCCTTTTTATATAATAGACATATGCATCAACCAACGTACAACTAATCAGATGGAGAAAAAAACAATGGTTTCTTCTTTTTATTGCTTCTAGAAATTTTATAGCATCTCGTCCTAGTTCACAGAGCATCACCAAAACCTAAATTATTATGTTCCACAGTGGAAGCCATTTTTGTTTTGGTTTGAGTATCTCCTATTAACCATTAAATAAATTATTATAAATAAAACTATGCAAATATTAGATAAAAGAAATTTAACAATCCAAAAAAAAAAAAACATTCTGACTCTCACGTTTCAAGAAACTAATACATTCATTAGGGCTCTTCTATCCATAACTTTAATTAGCAAGCTACTATTCTAGCAACATCTGGTTATTTTTTGAGTCTCCTTCTTCACTATCAATCTCATATCACCAAATGAAACCCTAAAAATCAAAACTAAATAATGCGATTCGACATAAAGGAGACGAGACAGAGAAAATGAAAGCAAATGATCGAAATCTTAAAACTCCTTATTAAACAAAAAAAAATGAGAATCGATATTAAGGAAATGACAATAAGAAGGCTTAACAAAAAAGAAGAACTAAACACTTCTAAGTAGGATTGGTTTCATATATAAATGAGAAATTGCTTTATGCACCAAAAAAATTAGAGAATTAGTGGAAGATCGAACAGAAAAACAAGTGAAATTTGACAATTTCATAGCCAATTCTGACGAATTCAAATCCTAAGTCCATTAGAATCTAAAGCAAAGAAAGGAAGAAGAAAGAAAAGAAACAGGAGAGACAAAGACGAAAAGAGGAGAGAGAGTGGACTGAGGAAAAAGAAGAAGCAAATTGTAGATAATGAGGGAAATAGGAAATGGATGTGAGGGGCTGAAGGAAATGGAAGGATTCAAAAGAGTTGCAGAGCAAACCTTGCAATAACAACAAGACCACTTGAATAGTAAATTTCAAGCGAAATCAATTCAAAAATCTTTACATTTTTTTAAAGAAAAAATCCTTACTTTTAACAGGTTAAGTATTTATGTAATGTTGAATATTACATTAATTATCTATATAACTTATCAATTTTTATTACTACTTATTTTTAATATGTATTCTATATCATTAGACACTATTTACATATTTAAAAAAATTAAAATTTTAGTATTGAATTTATTCTATTAGTGCTTTATGAATTTTAGTCTAGACCTAATCTTATTGTACATCAAATGGATATATAAATTGCTTTCCTAAATAGCAACTTAGAGTAGGTGATTTATGTTATTCAAAAATAGATCTTTTACAATTATTGACAGTCAAACCTAAAATCATCGTCAACACTTGACGGCTAATGCTTTCTTTTAGAATATAAGTCATCCCTTAATCAAAAAACCCATTAATTATATCCTCCGTTTTCTTTTAGTTGTACCTAAAGCATTTTGCACTTTTGCCAACACAATTTTAAATTTTTTTTTGACATCGGAAAAATGTGCATTAATTAAAACCAGAATTACATCCTAATGCTAAAAACCAAACAAACGAACACAAAGAGATTAAACTGAGATGGACTTGCTCTTACACAACTACTACAAAGCCATACATACCTTAAACTATAACAAAAATATTCTATCTGGTGGATGACGCTTCTGTTGGGAGATGATGCGCGCCAGAACCCTGCTGAATGCAGTGAGAGGAGAGGGCTGATTTCACGAGCAGGGCAACCAAGGAACAGCGAGATTATGAACTCGCTATATTTCCAGGTCAAGTTTCCTGAAAGAGTCACATTCGTATGAGACTTAATACCCTTTTGAAAGGGTATTTTGTGAGACTTCTCCACCATGGAGAAGCTCAAATGAGTTGACGCGCTATAAACCCAATTGACAAATTGGAGAGCCGTCTTCAAATTTGGTTTTGTCAAGGCAATGATAAATGAAACCATTAACAAGCGAGATTGAAATCTAATCAAGGTTAGATCTCGAAAAACAAGCCGATTATGAAAATCGGATAAACCAAACCCCAAACATGAAATTTCTGACCCTAACCAACCACCTAGACAGATGGATTTAACAAGCACCACCACCATACTCATCAGCAACACCATACTGATCCAACTAAAAACTCAACAACGTAAAACAGTTACCTAAACATAAAAGAGAACACACTTCCAAGATCCAAAACAACACCGGGTGAAGGGTGGTGAAAAGCAAAACCACAGTGAGAAACCGCCTACACAACACTAAGGGGGAGGGGGAGGGAAAAGCCCGGTACCTTGACGTTTATCCTGATATGACACTGGGGGGATGGGGAGGGGAGGCCTGAAACAGATAACTAAGGGGAGGGGGAGGGGAGGCCCTGATAACTAAGGGGAGGGGGGAGACACCTAACCACGAAAAACAGGGGAAGGGGGAGGGGGAATCAAACCTAAACTAACTCACGATGGTCGGTGGAGACGGCGGAGATGGCGTGAGTGAGAAGATGCGACTGTAAAGCTGGGTGACGAACGACGGAAAACAACCGAAAACTACCCGATGAGACCAAGGAAAATCTAGGCGACGAGGCGGAAGTGTGAATGCTATGAAAATCGATGGAAAACCGACAGAAAAGGCAAAGAAAAAACGATGGAACTCGCCGGAGATCCGCCGGAAACCCTACGAGGCGCCGGATCTCCGGCGAGTTCTAGAGTTAGGCGATTTTTTTTTGTTTGTAGAGAGAAGGTAGAGGAAAAAATTTAGAGAGAGAAGCTTTACTTTAAACTTTAATACATCTTATTATGCATAAAGAAAAAACTATAAAATATTGATATCTAATAAGATCTCACATGACTATCATGTGCGCGTCTTGCAATGCACATCTTTGAACTTAAATATCTTTCATTATACACCCTCCCATCTTTATTAGTTCATCCGTTTATTTTGCACAAAAGTTTAGGAGAAATAATGTTGTGGGACATAGAAATAAAGAGAAACTATTATTTTATACTCCCTCCGTTTCATTTTAATTGTTACACTATTCACAAATATTACTTTGACAATCATTTGTAGAGGTGGGCATGGGCCGTGCCAGGTCCGTTGTCCGCTCGAGGCCCGGCCCATTGTTCGCTACGTGGGTCGCGGGCCTCACGGTCAAGAAATTTTATTACAGACCCGCACCGGCACGTGCCCGCGGGCTGAACGCTCATTTCCTTTGTTTTTTAGCTAAAACTATCAATAGTACAAAAAAACAACATAAAACACGGGCTAGGCCCGCAAGAGGCACGAGCCCGGCCTGCGGACCTAGGCCGGGCCGTGGACAAAATTTAGAAATTTTAAGCCCGGCACGCCACTCCTAGGCTCGGGCCCCCCATTTCCCCAAGCCCGCGGGCCGAGCCCGTGAACAGGCCCGACCCATGCCCAGGTCTAATCATTTGTGATTTATACGCGGATGAAAATATGGTCATGTGGGATCTTGTTAGATTCATCATAACATGTATTTTATTAATATGCAATTTTTATAATTTTTACAAATACGAAACTAAAGATATATGTTTTTCAAAGTTTTGCATTGGCATGCATGAAAAGTGTAAGTGTGTAGATTAAAATGACACGGAGGGAGTATTAAAGTTGAATGTATGTGTGAGGGAAAGTTAGTGGTCCCATTTCAAAAGTAGAAAAAAAAGAAATGGGTAAACTAATAAGGGACATTCCCAAAAATAATACGGGTAAACTAATAAAGACCGGACTACCGAAGGTAGTATATTAGTAAAAATTACAAGTGAAAGTATTAGGTCAGACCGTCTGACCCAATATTCTCGTCAGACGGGCTGAGCCCAGTACTATAATATACAGCAACGACGGCGGTCGAAGGATTCTCCACCATTCCCACATAAAACCCACCACCACCACCACAACCACCACCACCACATTACAAAGCCTCATCCATCTCCACCGCCACCACCTCAGTTCTCGGATTTTGGCCATTGACTGTATATTTCCCAGTAGAGATGTCGAAGAAGGAATTATCAAAGATGTTATGGACTGATGCCGCCATTAAAGCTATTGAGAGTAAAGCTGGTTCAAGAAAGTATGAGAATTTATGGCCAAAAGCTGTTTTGGAAGCCTATGCTCGAACCTATGCTCGAGGGTGATGCTCTCAATGAGTGATTGTTTAACGAGTTGACGTAGTTGAGGAGAAAGCTTGGCCCAATGACCAGTAATCTTCTTTCCCATCAAAACAGCAGTAAGCTGACGAACATTAGGAGTCTTAGCAGTGCGAAGATGATGAACCAACGCAGGAACTACTTGAGGATCCTTCGATAAGCGCTTAATTTGATCCTCAGCTTGCCTTCGAGCATCATTGTCAGGCATCAAAAATTGTATCAGTAGCATCTCAAGTGACTGTGACATTTTTCCTCTCTTTCTTTCTATTTGAGGTTAGTTTTCTTTTCAGTTGGACTTTGTTTTCTTTCAGTTGGACTTTGTTTTCTTTCAGTTAGACTTTGTGTTCTTTCAGTTGGACTTTCTTTTCTTTCAGTTGGACTTTCTTTTTCTTTCAGTTGGACTTTCTTTTCTTTCAGTTAGACTTTCTTTTCTTTCAGTTAGACTTTCTTTTCTTTCAGTTGGACTTTCTTTTCTTTCAGTTGGACCAACTGAAAGAAATAATGGACTAACTGAAACAAAATAAAGACTACCTGAAGAAAAATGTAGACTACCTGAAAAAAAATAAAGACCAACTGAAACCCAAGTAAGTCTAACTGAAGCACAAAAACCCACTGAAAAACAAAGAAGACTAACTGAAAACAAAATGAAGACTACCTGAAAAAAATTAGAACCACCTGAAAAAATGAAAGACTACCTGAAAAAAAATTGGAACCACCTGAAAGTCGTCCGACCAAGATTATGGTCGGACGAGTCCGACACAATACGTTCTCAAATTACAATGATTGAATATTAATAAAGTCCTAATTGAGACGAATCAAACAAGAACTCACATGACTGTATTTTTTCTTATAAATTGAAAAAAAATCTCTCTAATTATGAATAGTGTCAAGATTTTAAATGAGAATGATAAAAAAAACAAAGGATATGCACCAAGACTCTCCAGGTTCGAGCTACTCTAAAATTCCGTCATGTTGTATATGATGCCTCGTGTCCTTGGTCCCTTGGAACCGAAGAATCAATATCCCATATGCCCTCTTTGAATGCACAGAATTTGGCAACTATGGCGAGATTGTGTTGCCGCGAAATGATTGTCAATATTGGTAATGCTGATTTGTTAGAAGTGATAGCAAGGTGGAGTGAGATGGATGGGAAGATGGTGCAAAAAGGTTGTCTTCTTGCGTGGAATTTATGATATGAGGGGAACAAATTTGTTTTTGAGAACAGATGTGCTCCCAATGATATCGTGGACCAACGCACCCAAAGGCAAGCGGAGGAATATAACGCCGATATGAGCCGTATATATGCTGGATCGAGAAGCACATCTACGCCCAGTTCGAGTATTTGGCGTGCCCTTGCTTGGGGTTTGGTGAAATTCAACTTGGACGCGTCTTTGAGCGATGAGGGCTAGGCTGGCTTGGGTATCGTTGCGCGAGATAGTGAATGTAAGATACTCTTGTCGACAGTGAAGCGAGCTAAGGCATGGTGGCCACCGGACATAGCTGAGGCAAAAGCTATCCTCTTGGCCGTGAGTTGGGCTAGATTACAAGGCTTTAAGAACGTGATTTTTGAGTCCGATGCACAAGTTCTCATCTCATTCTCTCTATGGCTGCGATCTATTTTTCAGACTTGGATATGCTATTCTTGAAGAAATTCTTTTCCTTTGATTTTGTTAATTTCTCTCATGTTAAAAGGGATGAGAATTTTGTTGCCCATCAAAGTAGTGTCGTTTGGTTATAAGCAATACCGAGTGAATTATTGTCCTAGTATTATTACTCCATATGTATCCATGGATACTTTATCTCTTGATTATTTCACTACTCTCTTCATATTAAAAAACAGAGGGAGTTTAGGGTCTGTTCTCTTCGGCATAAAACAACTGAACTGAACTGATTTGAACTGAACTGAACTGATTTGAACTGAACTGAACTGAATTGAACTGAACTAAAATAAATAGTGATATGTGAGAGTAAAAGTATTTGTCAAGAGCTGAACTGAACTGGTCTGAACTGAACTGAACTGAATTGAACTGAAAATAAGCTGGGGGAGAACATACCCTAATTAAAGAAAAAAAAGAAGCTGAAGCTACCGGGTAAAGGTCTACCAGAAACGGGGAACCTATATACTACCCCAAAAAAAAGCAAAAACACGCCACACCATTGCCGACTTCTATACATGATAAAACTCCATCAATTCGAATCCAATTTCTGATTTAAGAAGATTGGAATTTGGAAGGATTTAATCATTCAACAATGGCGGCAACTGATAAACGTTGTTACTACGAAGTATTAGACCTCCCACAAAGCTGCACACCAGACGAAATTCGCAGCGCATACAAAAAACTCGCACTTCAACGACACCCCGACAAACTTATGCAATCAGGGGTCTCTTCCGCTGACGCAACCGCCGCATTTCAAGAGCTTGTGCGCGCATACGAGGTTTTATCCGACCCAAAAGAGCGTTCTTGGTACGATTCTCATCGTTCACAAATCCTGTTTTCTTCACCTTCTGGTAGTAATTCTGATTCCCCATTTCCGGATTTATTTTCATACTTTAGTCCATCATGTTACACTGATTATAATGATCCAAAAACTGGGTTTTATAAGGTTTATGGTGATGTGTTTGATAAGATATATGCGCATGAGATAAAGTTTAGTAAGTTGATGGGGTTGAGATTAGGGTTGGTGAAAGAGGCACCTTTGTTGGGGGATTTGAGGTGTGATTATAGTCAGGTGAATGCGTTTTATGGGTATTGGTTGGGGTTTTGTACAGTGATGGATTTTGGGTGGGTGGATGAGTATGATGCGGCGGCAGGGGCGAATAGGAAGTCCAGGAGGGTGATGGAGGAGGAGAATAAGAAGTTGAGGAAGAAGGCGAAGAGGGAGTTTAATGAGACGGTTCGTGGGTTGGCCGAGTTTGTGAAGAAGAGGGATAAGAGGGTGATTGATATGATGGTGAGGAAGGAGAAGGAGAGGGAGAAGAAACGCGAGGAGGAGTTGGCGAGAAAGAAGGAGAGAGAGAGGGAGAAGTTGGAGAGGGCGAGGTTATATGAGGAGCCGGATTGGGCTAAGGTTAAGGAGGTGGAGGTTATTGAGGAGGAGGAGGAGAACGAAGAGGAGGACAGGAAGGAGTTCTATTGTGCTGCTTGTGGGAAGAAGTTTAAGTCAGATAAGCAGTGGAGGAATCATGAGCAGTCGAAGAAGCATAAGGAAAAGGTGGCTCAGTTGAGAAAGTCTTTTGTCGAGGAAGATGGTTTTGAGGATGTTGAAGAGGTGGATGTTGATGATGAGGTTCAGCAAGAAGATGAAACTGTAGAGCGTGTGGAAAGGAACACCGAGGACCAGAAAAATGAGGCACATGATGGTTTTGTGTCTGCAGAGGATGATGTTGATGATTTAGAAGAGAATTTTAAGGAAAGTGTTGGGCTTGAGGAGGGACGGAGTAGATATGAATTCCTTTCTGATGACGAAGATGGCAGTGTTAATGATGAAGAGCCTAACGGGATTGAGGATTCAGAAGAGAATCCTAAGGAAAGTGTTGGGCTTGAGGACGGAAGAAGTAGATATGAACTCCCTTCTGATGATGAAGATGGCATTGGTAATGATAAAGACCCGAATGAGGTTGAGCAGTCCACACGTGAATCCGATGATGAGTCGAATATTCTTGAAGCCATGATCTCTGGCCGTCGGAATAAGAAACATGTGACTTTTAAGAATGAATCTCTTGAAAGCAATAATGCTGAGAGAGAGGATAATCTAGAGCCCATGGAATATAATAACAAAAAAGGCAAAAAGAAGAGCAGAAGAGCCAAGAAAGAGAAAGGCAATGTTTCTCATGCTGAAACAACAAGAGCAGGTGATGGTGATATTGATGTTCAGGTCGAGGAAAACAATGGGCTCAACACTTCAGATACCGCAAATAATGGGGATGATGATCAAGCAGATAACATAGAAGCTAGTAGTAAAGCTGTAAAACAATCTTTCGGGAAGAAAGATAAAGGTACCTCTAAGCGAGATACAGAGGCCAAACAGAAGAATTCGTCCAAGGGAAGAAAACAAAAGGTGAATAGTATTAATTTTTCTGGTTTTGTATATTTCTTTGTCCAGTAAGCACATTGGCAACTTTATTTGATGAATTTCGTATTCCTTATGTCTTATATGCAGTAATTCATATCCATGTCAAAAACTTTCAAACAATACTTTGTTTTGTGCTCTATATCTTTTCTGCATTTTGAATTAGTTTTTGGTGAGAAATAAATTGTAAAATGCAAATATCTGGTGCTGAATGGGAAATGTAACTATTTCTTTGGTATGAAGGGGTGTGAATAGAAGATTTAGAAACCATAGATTTTTTTTGGAATCGAATGCCTATTAGCCTGTTTTACTCGTTAGTCGTTACCGGGGGTGGGGGGGGGGGGGGGTGTGGGGGTGTTAAGAAGCATAAACTTTTGGCGAAGTTATATATTTTATTTCAAATCTTTCCTTTGCACAGGTAAGTTAGAGAGTGTAACATTGTACAGGAAAAGTGGCTTTTTCATTTTTCTTTCGTTTTTAAAGGATATAAAACAGTTTTCCCAAGGGTGGACACATTTTTTATTATTCCTCACCTTTTCTAAATTTTCACCTTCTATTAATCCCTTTCGCTATGTTGCATTCTTCCTTTTCTTTCTTATTTTACTTCCAAGAAACCAAACAAAGGAAATTTAGACTAAAATTGTGTTTTCGCCCTGAAAAATCTCTTATGGAAGATGATTTTCCATTCAGTTGGATTTTCGTCAGACCAAAGAGGCTTAGTTCATCATGAAAAGGATTCAATCTTGCTGAGATTTAAACTGGGATGTGTCTGCATGATAGTACCGTATACTTACTTTGTTTCCCTGCAGGGAAGTTCTAAAAATCGTGACCCTGTTTGTGAGAAATGTGGCGAAGAATTTGAGTCAAGGTAATTCTTATTCTTTTTCGATCTTTGTTTAGGTTTTCTTCTTATATATATCTTTTGTGATGATGTGGTGCTACTTTTAACAGAAGTAAACTTCACAAGCATTTGAGTGAGACTGGCCATGCATCACTGAAATCTAGATGATGACTGACTTTGACGTCTGTATAATATGAAGAGGACAGCACCAGCCTGCGGATCAAACTGCAGAAACTCAAATATGTTGTATTGCCGTGTCAGATTTTAGGAGCAAGATATATGACAAATTCTGTTGTTTGAGGGCTAGCCTCCCACAATTAGTGAGAAAATTTTGATATAGCTAAATTCTTTCTGCCATAATTGATATTTATTGGGATTGTAGTTGTACTTGTGTCAATGTTAGGATTCTGAGAAAAGGCAGGCTCTCAGAACACATTTCTCTACATGGAAAATTTATGTAATTGAGCTGTAAAGAGGTTCTACTTTAACTTGTCATGTTTATCAACACAACTTTGACTATGAACATTTTTTTAATTATCTGTTGTTAGAACTTATAATTCTGATTGTACATTAAAACGAATTTTTAGATAATAACATAGGAGTATGTTATAATATTTGCAAATGAAAGTTTGGGCGTAGAAGATTATATGCAAATTGTGCACAATGTTTGCAAAACAATGAAAAAGATGTGCAAGAGTATACATTTTGGGTTCAGCTCGTGATTATCTGTTGAAACTTTGATAATTCATATCAATTCAGCTTCAAATTCTACTTCTCAAACGCTTCTTGTTAACTGAAAATCCACGTCGTAGTATACATAATTCGTAATTGACTTCTGAATCTGATGAAAATCACTGTATCTTGCGTCCTTACATCGCAACAAATACGCAGAATCACAATTGACAATAGGACAAGTGGACAACTTATAATGCAGCTTCGAAGAATGTGTACCAAGACAATCTACAAAAAAATAGCCTGCTTCACTTGGTAATGCACAGGATATATACAGATTCTGCTGTGTTAGCAACTATGCACATTCATCATTAGTCAATGACCTCCCCAAAGAATAACCTCCACAGTATAGCCTCCTAGAATTAGAGGGATCTTGCAGCAGCTTCTGCAATGTAGGCCGCAGCTTCTGCTTCAGAGAGCTGTCCCCCTTCTGATAGTCCTTTGATCAAGGTATTAGCGTAAGCCTTGGCAGGAGCACACTGCGGCACTTTTCCAGATTGGAAGGCCTGAAAATCATGCAGATCACACCTGAAAAAGTACATTAAACTCACATCATTTACTACTGATGTAAATTTGGCAATAATAACCTACATTTAACAAATCTTATAAAACATACGTCATAGTGAGGATAGGTAAACCCTGCTCCTCGCCCAAATAGACAACATTATGATACCAACCTCCCTGCATTTGAATTGAGCAGTTTTGGTTAGAGTAGAAAATGAGTATTGATGACCATTTCTGTCTTTGCCGTGAAGTTGAATGAGGGGGAGGGGAATATAGGTGGATCAGTGTCAGAAGGGTGTGGCGTAGAAACTTAGTGCAGCAAGAAGTCATAACTCACAAAACCCTATTTCAAGAAGCAAAACAGATAGTTGAAATTATCTTATCTATACTCAAATCATCATAGTTATGATATCAAGAATCCAATAGTTATTATGGCACCAGAAAAATGGCAAAACCACACAACTAAGCTGGGAAAACCAAAAGAATACATCAATCTTGATTCGTGTCCTTGCATTTTCATGAGGAAACGGATCACCCCTTGAAACCCCTCATGACAGCAAAGCTTAATTAAATTGCACAATTACTGCACTTAAATCTAGTACAAAACAGGTTTGAATCAATGAATCATGGATATACAGGGACAAGTCTGTTAATGCATATCAGGGAAGAGATCGCTTAACGCTTAACAGTCTGTTAAAGAGACCGTCAATCACTTTAGAAGTCCTTATCACAGACAGCTATAGCATTATATTGCATATCTTAATTCCAAGGTTGGATTCTGGAAGAAATTCAGATGTGCACGTCTTGAAGGGAATTCTGCTCACCTTAACAATGGAAATAGATCCAGTATTTTTAACAGCATCCAGAATTTCCGAACTAAACCAAGGAGAATTAACATCACAGCTTGAGGTGTTCTCTTGGAACAAAACATCATTAAACTGCTCTAATCTGTAAAAAAGTTGCAGTTGTCAGTTGACTCAGTTCAGTTGGTTAGAGGTTCGTAAGTAGCTGTAGATGATCGTTAAGCATGCCAACTCACACACCCAGGCCCCAGCGGGGGAGACAAGACAACCATATTTAAATCATGAATTACCGGACTGCATGAAGAAGTTATCACTTACGTAATTTTATACATGCAGACATAAGTTTTTTCCACAGCACTACTTTCAGGATGAATGAAAGCAACTCCTCCAGCACCCCATGTCTGAGTATAATCCCGGCCAAAGAACAATCTATGCGGAATATTCTTCCACATGACATCTTTTGGCAGGCTTTTGTCCATGGAGCCAGAACTTGGCTTTTGCATACCTTCCACCTGATAACATAAGCAGATTAATAAGCCAAATGAGGGCCATCACGAATTCCATTATCCTCTGCAAAAACATAAATACACAACATTCAGGGTACAACTGGAAGTTAACTTTGGCCACAATCTTCTTCAAGAAAACTCAAACCATAATTTTGCAGAAATTTTAACTTGACATCTGAACATGAAACTGTACGCAGTACGCTAAGGATCTATCTATCATCTATGTGACAGCTAGAAATTATACTAGGGGGATCAAACAGAACAATCAGTATTCAGGCATTCAGCAGAATACTTTTTCAAAACAAAGACATGTAGAGCTTGAAGTTTAAGAGTTAAGATGTATAGGTCAACAGGAAGCCCGCTAAGTAGTCCTTCAATGTTCAAACCTATAGCAAGCAAAAAATTCTGAGCACTTATTGCATGATAGTTGGCGTAGTTTACCTGTCCACCTTGGATATAACAAAGAAATCTTGGTTTCCACATATTTGACCCAAAAGACGCGTACCAAATATCAACTAGCTTGAGTTCAGGTCTCCAGGAGGCGGAAGCATTCTTCTGATCTGCAATTCAATTGAAAAAAATGTTAAGATAAATGAAATTTTGCCGAGAGAGGGGGAGAAAGGGGGAGAAAGGGGGTGGCTCGAGAGGGGTCCTGGGAGTAATCAACTTCTTTCTACCCTGACCTTCATCAACTTTCAGTGCTGAAAGGGGTTGTATAATATCCTCGATGGCTCCCTCAATATCTTCACTTTCAGACTCAGAGCTCACGTCAATCAGCAGCTGTTTGCAGAAGATTTCAGTGACATGGTAACAGGAGAAATAATAGTGAGAAAGTACAACTGCAAAATCAAAATGGAGATAACCTACATCTCAATTATGACAGACTATTTGAACATAAAATAAATAACATATCCACACCCAAAAGAAGGAAAAAAAATCTGAATATGCAAATTTTTGTAGAGTATTATGAAGGTCTGATATTTTGATATCTTCCACCCCTTCCCCTGTCCCCCAATTATCCACATCTTGGATATGTTTACAGGAAGAATAACATTTTTTTACAGAAGATGTAAGGTAAAGGCAAGTTGTATATGGGTTAGTAAGTGTTAAAACCAGTCTATGCCAAGTCCTTTTTGAAGTTTCCCAGTATGCATGGGTAAGCCAATGACAAGCAACTTCAGTATGGCTAAGATATAAGTCAAAAGTATTACCTGGGATTTCTGGCTTGTTAACTTCTTTGGTAAGTCATTGGCGAGGCTTGGCCAATACGCACTTAACGTTTGCCGAACCTATCACCATGCACTTTGGGTAAATAATGTATCAGCTGAAATATATGGCCTTAAAGCGATGATACAGGAAAAGACTTACATTTTCTATGACACGCCATGTTGATTCGAATGGATATGCCTCACATGATCCAATGATTGGCCTTTCTTCTAACAATACTTGCACACAAGCATGAACGGAATTTGCCAAAGACTGAAGATTATACCCACCTTCCAGTGCAAGTAAAACTTTACCTTGAGCAAAATCCATTAGCTACAAAACATTGTTGAAGAAATAGAGCAAGTCGTGAGAAAAAAGGCAACATACTTGGAAATCAAAGACGTGATGTCAGCTATAGCAATGTGCTATTTTACCATTTAATAATGCTTAGTCGAGTGCAATTACCCACAAAGTATTTTAGGAAATTTCATGCAGGAATAGAATTGTTATTGAGCTTAAAAGACAAATTTTGATTTAAACTCTAAACATATACTAGTAACAAAAAGAAAGAAACTTTACATCAAAGCTTATTGGCTCAAAAAACAATGATTTGAACCATGAATGTTGTTTTACAAACACTTCCAAAACCATTTGACATACTGACCTTGTTTAACATAACAGAGTACCCATATGGAGATATGCAACAACCACCAAGAGGATCACGAACAGCTGTTGCAAAAAGATAAGGAAATTGTAATAACACCAACAGAATATTACAGTAGATACAAATCTAGAAAAATGATCACATATACCAAATACAAATAATGCAATGTTTTCAATAGAAGAAAAGATTGAACAGTATATACAAAACGGAAACCTAAGGGTATTCATACATTTTGACATCGTCTCATGGCATACAAATATGTCCTTCATCATAAGATCATATTAGTCAACTTGCCACGAAAACAAAAGGTACAACTGTACAAGTTTCTAGAGACATGACCCTGACATCATATATACATTTGAGAATTTATACGAAGTAAGTTAGCATAAGACATGACCCCGACAACAGCTTGACTGTTCAGCAAAAATCTAATAACTAGGGACTGTGGCACTGTGCTGTGAGCCACTTCACAGTTTACCAGGAATTAAAAGTGGCATCTATTAGTAGATCAACAAACCTGCATCAAACCCGGCAGAAACTATGATTATGTCTGGGTTGAATTCCTTAGCAACTGGGATCAATATATGATCCCAGACGGCAAAATAGTCCGGATCACCACAGCGACCATGTTCCCAGGGTACATTAATATTGTATCCTTCCCCTGGTCCTTCTCCAATCATAATGTGAGAGCCATCATCAGTTCCAGGATAGAAACATCCAAAGTCATGCCTAATGAAAAAGGAATGAAATTAGTCAATAGAAAACAAACAAGATTAATGCTTACTTGTGTGTACATTGTTCCTATCCGTACCATAGACATAGAAGTTATGATATATCATCCAGAGACCATATGGATATAGATAGATTCTAAAAATGTAACATAACCAGTTAATGACCAAGCATGATCCACCTTTTCAAGATTTACCTGTGTACCGAGAAGAAAAGAACACGAGAATCCTTCCAAAACATTTTCTGAGTGGCATTGCCATGATGGACATCCCAATCAACAATCAAAATTCTGTGAATGCCCAATTCTGGCTGGAAAGAATAATTTGGAAAATGAGCATAGTCAAACCACAGTCAACTCAAACTTCTACTAGTGCTTCAGGTACTTCGATACACTGAGGGGAAGGGGAGCAAGAGAAGTCTCACCCTTTCATTCAACAGATAACTAGCTGCAACAGCCACATTATTGAATAGACAAAAACCCATGGGCTCATTTTCCTCAGCATGATGACCAGGAGGCCTCACAATCGCGAAAGCAGAATTGAGCTCCCCATTGGCCACTTTCTCTGCAGCCTGTTCAAACAAATGAGAACTTACTTTACAACATTGAAACAGAAAAGAAGAGTAAGACGCTCCCCAACCCCCAAAGAAGAATCTTAATTAGGGAAACTGGAACTGGTGAAACTAAGTGATGCCTCAAGATCCGAAGCTTTAGAAACATATTGAATGTTAAACCACAGAAAAGAAACTGAAATTTACAGTTGTATTCAGGAAATGAAGGAGAAACTATACTAATATATCCCTCCTCGGAAATATATGCGCAAATGGAAAATTCAGTCCGTGAACACTTCTGTCAGGCCCAGAAGTCTGAATGATAAAAATATGACATCCAAAATTCATAATTTCTCTCAAGAATTGTTAGTAGAGATAAATGATGATAAGATTTTCCACTTCACTGCTTACTCATTGATAAAAGCATATTTCCTTTGTTATTCAATGCTTGTAACAATTTGACTTTCAAGCTTGTCATTGCACAACTTTGACCCCTAATATCTCTAATTATTTATGAGCACAAATTAAAGAAGTTGACAGCTTGATATTTGAAATATTATACATTGAGACTAATCCGACAATATCTCACATATTAAAATTTGTTTTTTTATATCTTAGTGAAAGGATGTAGTCAATGTCGGTACATGGAGAGTGCAAAAGTCAATGTATTGCGAATATTAAGGAACAGAGGAAGTGGTAATAAGGACGAGAACCCTTGGAACTCAATGAAAAGAAAATGCATTCGAGGAAATATAAAGGAAGAGAACCCTTGGAGCTCAATTATTACCATCACGAAATTGGTATCAAAGAAAATCAAGGACCAAGGGGTTTTCCACGGTATATTGAAAAAAACAAGGACATTTTCGTATTTAGAATAAGCATGGTGGTCAAATGGCCCTTGACTTCGGCCTTCTGTCAGTAATTTGAGCCATATTACCTTCCCCATCATTTTTCAAACTTCCATAATAGTTTCTTTATTATATCTTAATATAGCTTCCATTTGTTCATTGATAAAACTTTGCTAACCAACATATGTGTCGATTTGGTGACGTGTTTTCTATTTGCTTAGTTGATTACATTCATGGGATAGGTCCTTAGGGTTAAGGGGAAATTCTCAAACTTTAATCAAGAGACAAGAATAACTAATATTAAGAAATATAAACAAAAGCTTGTGTATGACGTATTCAACATTTCGACATTAAGGAAAACTTCATGGCCATTTGACCATCATACTTATGACATATACCAAAAGATACCCAGATTTTCCTGTATAACGTGGCAACCCCCCCCCCCAATGTCCCCCTATTCTTTCACATACCAATTAGTAATTTGGCCTACAAGAGGGAGAACACCTGTTTGTTAGCGCCACTTAAACAGCTCAGAGTGGTTTTCGAATGGGTATATTAAACAAAATATGTCCATTGTACCACCCTAGGACAGCCGATAACTAGAGAAGTCAGTATTCTGCTGAACTTTTACCTCTACAACAGAGCCTGCAGCTAAAACAGCTGCTTCTGATGAACCTTTGTTTAAGTATATGGAATTAAATTTTGAAGCAATCCTGTCCCTGCGAGAATCATACTGCTTGGAGCTTATATTACGTATCAGGTCAACATGGCTTTTGGAGTGAACATATTGTATGTATTTATCTTCCGCTTCCTTAGCAGGCAGAACAACACACCTGGAATAAGAAGTCGTCAAAATTAGATGTAGAGTTGATGACCAATGGTCCCTGAAAGTATAAAGGTTCCCATGAAATAATAACCTCTCAACTAATGAACTATTTCACATGACCACAACTTTCATTTTCCAAGCAACCACCACAAAGTAACTGCTGTTTTAAAACCAAACTACATCAGCATGCCTACAGGCTACAGCAGCCTTGTGAAATACACCATATGCTATGTTACTCGCACTCAGGATACTAGTGTCTACCACAGGTTTGTGTCAAGTATCACACTCAAACTCAGCTATTTCATGAAAAACTCCATTTCTTTTTCTATCAAATATGAAATATGAAGTGCCCATACTCATGTCGGAGTGTCCGAAAAAATCGAAGAAAATAGCAACATAGCACTTCCACTCTATTATCACATGCCATACCAACTTGTCACTCTTATAACTTTCATGTCCCAGCACAGTAACTGTTCCTGTTGGTTGATTGTAAAAGGTGCACAACATCTAAAGATCATATCAATATTTTTTGCACAAGGATGTTTAAGCAGACAAACCACATAATTGTTAGAACATTTCTACCATAAGAAGAAACTTCGTGAAACAAAACAAATACTTCCTCCGTCTTAGCAACATTTCCTAAAAGAAAAATAATTAATTACTTGCAATACTTTCTACTTTTGTTTCCTTTCTCTTTATCTCTCTCCAATCACCGTGACCCTCTTTTTTTTTTTTTTCTCTACCTCTTTCCTACCGAAATTTTGCATTAGAGTTGATGAAAAAAAAAAAATATTGCAAGTAAAAAATAAAAAAAAAGACGGAAAAAGTATATGATTGGAGCAACGAGCGAGCGCATATCAAAGACGTACAAACTGTGTACATTAAATGATATTTTTGTAAATATATGTTACTGATATTAAATCATGATTTTTCTTTATTTTTTAACATTCTTTAAAATAAAAAAAATCACCACTCACTATTTAACCATCACAATTTAATATTAGTAAAATATTTTATTTACGAAAATGCCACTTAAATTGACATTTTCTCTTGCAGCAACAAGCAAAAACTAAATTTCAACAACTCAGATTTCAAGAATCATGACAAAAACTTGTAATTCTACCATTTTTCACATAATTTACCATTAAAACCAAAAGAATTCATCAAAATTAACCAGAAACAAAAAGATGAACAACTTATCAAGCAAAAGAAATTAAAGATAATAAAAAAAACCTGTCGATTAGAGCAGAAGTGCGAAGTTTATTCCAGATAACCCTAATACGATCAGGACATTCAGGATGATCTTCACCATCAGGAGTATGATGTTTGCACATTCTTTCATCATACACTAACCCTACGCGTCGTCGCACCCTATCATTTCTCTCTGAACTTCCTCCTTCTTCCATTTCTTTTTTTTTTTCTTCAAAATTAGCTCAAATTTCTCTCTCTTTCTATTTTGTGTATTTTCAGACAGCAGAGTTTCTGTAGACTAGTTTACTTTGCAGAATGAGAGAAGATCTTGTGAATTTGAAATTTATTTTGTTTTCTTCTTTTTTTTTACTGCTGCTTTATTTAAGAGCCAAAATTAGTCTACTCTGTTTCAAAATAGAAAATAAAAAATTATTCCTTTTGTTATCTCTTTACTTTTTCGTTGGAGGGAAATTGCGTGCTTGTTTGTTCACTTCTATTTCCGAGGAGATGGGATGGGAGTATGGGACTATGGTTTTGGTGATTGGTGAATCACCTCGTTTAGCAAGAGACTGCCTAATCTATACTTATATATTAAAAGATGTGCGTAAACGAGAAACGGTGTCACACTGTCACTTGGCGCTCTTTTCAGGGAGTTTTAGTTCATTTAATTCATGTACAATAAAAAAAATTAGAAATTGCATAGTATGTACTAAAGTTTTAACCACTAGACCAAGTTTTATTACCCTCTCCCTATGGAGTTTTAGTTCATGTAATCCATGTACAATAAATAAAATTAAGAAATTGCATAGTATAAGGTTTGATCCTGAGACCTCAAGTACATATACTAACATTTTAACCACTAGGCTAAGTTGTATTTAGTGTTATTATCATAAAGTATTATATTAATAAATGAATATTTTTCTTACCCGGGGCATAGCCCGGGCCTAATAACTAGTTATAATATTATAACTAGTATCTAGATTTGGACGTTGTCTTGAGTTGGTATTTTATTTTCGACTTGATATGTGTTTTTTTTCCATTCTCATTAAAATATATTAAGGAAAACTCAACATTTAAAAGGTACAAATATAATAATATGGGCACTTAAAGCATGATTAAAGTTGGTTGAGATGATAATTGTGTCATGTATAATAGTGAGAGGTCACTAGTTCAGATTTTGTTGCAAGCTAATTTTAATTTTATTAATTGACATGACTTATATACACATTGGACAATCCTAGTGGAGTAACAGAGGTGTCACGTGGCGTGTATACATTGTCACGCACGGCTTTTAATATATTTGCATAGATTAGGTAGGTCCAAGTCCAAACAATATGAGCTAATTAGCTTATATTGCAAATTTATAAAAACATAGCAGCATAAGGGCGGATCTAGGATTTTAAATTTGGGGGTCCTAACTAAACCAATCAAATAAACAAAGATCTTCGTTTACAAATGAAGTGTTGAGTTTTAAAGATAAGAAAACCAAAATTTACAATATTCGAGTCATCTAATAGAGATACCTTCATTATATTTATATTTCGATATTATCTTCACTTTTATTATAAATTAACTTCAACACTCGTCAACAAACACAAACCTTTGATATTCAGTTTATAATTAATCTATACAAATTTGCTAAATGTAAATAGAGATAAATCCAAAATCTTACATAATACTCCCTCTGTTTTTTTTTTAATCATTCTCACTTTCTTTATGCGCGTCTCCCAGTCACTTCTTTGAACTTAAATATCTTTCATTATATATTTGTAAAAATTATAACAATTGAATATTAATAATGTATTAATTAAGACGAATCAAACAAGACCCTACACGACTATATTTTTTCTTATAGATTGAAAACAATTGAGAAGATTCTCTCTACGTATGAATAGTGTCAAGATTCTAAGTGAGAAAGATAAAAAAAAAAAAAAAGAGAGAGTGAGTAACAATTATAGTTTATTTGTAAATAAATCTTGGTCATACTCAATATATGAATAGTGTATAAAAACAAATAGTTTTATTTATTTGAAAACGGAAGGAGAATTAATTTTTATATTACAAAAATGAAAAAAAAAAGATTAAATCAGAGGTAAAACTAAGATAGAAATGGGTATTATTCAAAATAATAAGTTCCAAAATAGAAAAGTACTGAAATAAAACATAAAGCGTAAAAAGTTATAAGTTTGAAAAAAAAAACAAGGAAAAAGTTAAAAAAAAGAAAAGGAAAGAGGAGTGAGAATTGCTACTAAAGGGATTCGACCCCGCGTCGAAAACTACCACATGAACTACATATTGTGTTGATGCCTGACCACTGGAGCACCATCCGCTTTGTGAGAGCAAGTGTATGAATGTTTCTATTAACCTATTTACTGCTTGACGTTTGAGACAAAAACAGAAACTGGAATTTTTTGGGGGGTCATGGGCCACCCAGGACCCATAATTGATCCGCCTCCAGCAGCGTTTCTCTCTTCTCTGTCACTCTTGCGTGTTTCTTTCTCCTCTCTATCCTATTTTCAAGTCTTCACTCTTCATTCTCTTCAATGGTGGAATTTTCCCGCCAAGGAAAATCCTCCATAGCTTCTTCATCATCACATTCTCCGCTTTTGATTCTCCGATTACAAGGATGCCAAATTTCACCGACATTATCTTCGACATAGCATCAAATTTGATGGCTACTGGGATTGGATCGAGCAGCAAAATCCTACGGTGAAGTTTCCAACTAATTTCGACGTTGTTTCGATCGAGGAATATGTTGAAATTGTCGTGATGCATGGGAGAAATTAAGAGATTGAATAAGGTGAAGGTTGTATAAATGGATTTGAGCTACACCAGGAGCTTGCTTGAGGAGGATAAATTGGAGAGAGAGAGTGAATTTCGACGACATTGTCGGATTGGAGAGGAAAACGGTGGAGCGGAGGAAGTAGGAGAGGAGGGCGGGAAGGGGAAACCCTAGAAATGAAGGTTTTCGTTGTTTCATCGGTGGACAACCATTGTCGGACATCCATTGATAATTACATGAACTTATTTTTAGGTGTTGCTGAGTTTATTTTGCAAAACAATGTTGATGTGCTTAGTACTCAACTTTAGGCTTTATTTTAAAGTAAAGTTGAGTTGTAACTTTGTTTTTAATAAGTAACTATGAAATGTCAATTAGTGACCATTATATGCCAAATGTCAATAAATGATTATAGGAACATAAGTTTGTCCTTTTCTCTCCATGAGTAATGAGCGATAGCTTAGGGAGTAAGCTAGCTATTGGACTACCACAAACGGGTCACCGGAAAAACCACAATCACCACAACAATCAGTTGGACAAGCGAAAGGTGTGCAAGGAGCTTCAAGCAACTCTAAACAAGTGCGATCCAATGTAACAATAACTAGGGTCTCAGCAGGAAAACCCACTGTTACACCTTCGATTGAAGAGACGATTGAAGCAATGAAAGCTGTGTTCTAGGCTAATAGAGAAACATCTTATGTTACTTCTCCAGGGGCAAATATTAGCACTGATAAGTGTCCCAATATGGTAAGTGTCGAGGAAAAAGATGTGTGTCATCTAACTGGTGAACAGAGTTGTGCTAAGGGGAAATAAGGAGATGGAGGAGGGAATGTTATGAGAAGATTAGATTTTAATTGCTCCTGTGAAATGATCAACTATAGCAGCTGATAAAACCCTTACAGCTGAAGGTGCTTCACCGAAATTTATCCTTCCCATGTTGAAAGAAGGCAAGAAGTATGCTCAGTTAGATAAATCTGAACTTGAGTCTTTGTATGAATTTTGGGCTAATTCTATCATTCTTTATGTTGTGGGGCAAACACCCTCCATTGGGGCTATAACTAGATTTATTGAGCAATCATGAAATGATGTTGCTAAGCCTACAATTTATCTTCATGAATATGGTTATAATCTGGTGAAATTTGCCAATATTGAAGATAGAATTGAGATCTTATATGCTGGTCCTCATATGATCAATAGTGGGCCAATAGTTATCAAAGCTTGGACCCCTAACTTTGATTTCCATGCTAAAATCCTACGGGTGATTCCTTTATGGATTAGATCATATAATCTGCCTATAAATTGTTCGGGTCATGAATCTCTGAGTAGGATAGGAACCATGATTGGTGTTCCTTTATTTGATGATGAATGCACTACTAAACAACAAAGAATTTCATTTGCCAGATTGTTAGTTGAAGTTGATGTAACTAAGGAACTGCGTAAAAACATTAATATTGAAGATATGAATGACATAATTATTGAACAAAAGGTTGACTTTGAATGGGCTCCACCATATTGTCTGACGTGCCACACTATTGGACATAACTGTGCTGAAAAGGTAGTACAAGGAGTTAAGGAGCAAACTGGTCCAAAACAGATGCAAAAATGGGTGCCTAAAACTGTTGCTCCAGGGGTTAAAGTTGCTCTAAAAGCATCTGAACCTGTAAAAGAAGTAGATGTTATTGATGTTGCACCTTCAGAGGAGGATGAAACAAGAGCAGATGTAATAGCCGTATTTTTAAGCAGGTTTTATTAAAAGATAATTATATTTTATTATCGTAATTGTGTGTCAAATTATAGTAAAACATCTTTGAAAAAAAAATGTTATGAAATGAAGGAATCCTAAAAATTAGTCAAAATCCTAAAATCCTTTTATCATTCCCTTCTTTGTGTCACTTAAATATATTGACACCACAATTAGTTGCTATCAAATTCTCATACAGACACTTAAACATTTCTAAATATGAAACATGCAATATCATTCTCAATTCATCAAACAATTCCAAGAACAAACTGAAAGGACTCGATGAAGATGAAAATCAAAAGCCCAATTTTTTTTTCTTTTCCTCTCACTTCTCTCGCATCTCGGTGTTTCTTTTTGCCGGTTTCTTTTTCTCTTGGCATTTCTCCGGTGTGTCGGTGTTGTTACGGTTGTTGTTGGGTTACCTCCCCGCTGTTCTGTCTTCTCTCTCCTCTGTATTTGTTGCTGCTGTTCGGTGTTGCTGTTATTGGTTCTTTAAGCCAATTTTCTTTCTCCTCTGATTCGGTTATGCGGTGTTGATGCTGCTGCATGTGTTGCTGCCGCCGCCGCCGCTACTGCTTGTGTGTTTGTGCCGGTGATGCGACCGTGTTGCTGCTGGTCGTTCTGTTCTTTTTCGTCTCCTGTGCTTCGGTGTTGATGTCGTTGTTGTTCGGTTGGTAGTCTGACGCTGCAGCCGTTGGTGGTGGTCGAGTTGCAGCGGTTGTTGCTGCTGCTGCTACCTCATATTTGATGTCCCTGCTTTTGAGCAGAGGTACAATACTTCTCTCCTTAAAACAATTCACTTAGAGATTGTGATTATTTGTTTTGATTAATTAAGTTAGGCCTAAAACTGATTTTTGCTATACAAATATGTTTTTGATTTGTAAATTCAAAATCAGTTTTAGTGGGATTTTTGTTTTGAAAATTTGAATTTGATTAGCAAATTGATGGTGGAGCATGAGTATAATTATTGAATCGATTGGTGTCTTAGTTAATTATTGCAAAATTGGTATAGTTTATGGTGGATATAGTTAAAATGATTATTGTACTGAAGACAATCAGTATTGTTAGTGGAGTAAGATTTATGAGTTCTAGATAAAGATTATTAGCTTTATTTATGAAATTCTTAATTAGTAAGCATATGGAGATGATGTATGGAATAAAGTCAACGATTATAAGAAGTTAGATGATGTTCGTTTTGGCTATTGGATTTAATATAGAATGGTAAAGAACTTTGTATACAAGATTATCATAGTTCTGCAATCAGGAATTGATAAAGGAAAATACTTAACTATTATTATTATGGCTGACGAGGGAGTTATGAAGATTAGCTATGATTAGTAGAGGAGCTGAAGAAATTTAAGATTTGTTCAAGAGTTGTTATGCGTCTGTGTTAAGCCACTCGAGGTAACCTTTATGTTCAGCAAAAAGTATTTACATGCCCGTATATGTGTTGAATAATATTTTTAATTTCGTATATCGTTTATAGTCATGGCCATGGTTATAGATGCGTCTTCATGTATGGATTTGTGAAAATTATATGACTTTGTGATATTATTGGCATTGTTCGGAAACTATAAAGTATTCTAAAAATGTGATTTGAGTATGATAATGAGGAAAGGTTTTTCAAAATGGTTTTAGCTGGCTTAGCTTATGAACTGAGATGAATAGTGGGCAAGGTACAGGTGGAGTAAAATAATTCGTATATGAGTTAAGACCAGATAAGGTCGAATATTATGTTAAGTTATGTTATAAGCCTGTACTTGCCAGCGATTTATGTTAAGTAATTGAGCTATGCCAGCGATATATTTAAAAGATGAATTATTCCGAACAATTACCAAGTTTGTTTCTGATATGAAAAATGTTTACGAACCAAAACCGTTTTGACGGGCTGAAGTAAAGTTACTGAGTTTTTCGCTCATTTTAGTTTTGTTTTGTTTTGTATTTTCTTCTATAATTTGCAGGTTTGTATTGGGAGCTCATAGTGGATCGAAAGTAAAGAGTTGATTATTGAATTGTAAATATATTAGTGATTCGAAGTTAGATATAGAATATAAGTTATTGAATATTAAGTACTCATTTGGTGTTTAAGTATTATATTATTTTGGGAATTAAGTAAATTGTAATCTGTTATTGGTTGTGAAGTTATATTGTTGTGGGCCCTGACCCACAGGTCCAGGATCGAGTAAAAAGGTTTTGTTTCCGCTGCGAGTAAATAGTTAATTCGAGGTTATTAAGTGTTAATTGAGTTTCATGAATGTTAAGTATGATTAGCTAGCAGCTCGGAAGTGCGGGCTGTTACAGGTGGTATCAGAGCATGGTTATTTCGGAGTTGTCGTGATCTTCATATCATGACATATTGATTAAGAAGGATATTTGGGAATGTTTGAAATTGATTGGGTTATTAGTTAGTTTAAAATTAAGGAATTGTAATTGAGAAAATCGAAGGTTGAGTGTTGTAAAAATTGCAAAAGTGGAAAGTTATATTGGGATTTAGATTTGAGTGGCTATAAAAGGAATACCGGATTATATTGATTCAGATTGGGAAAAGTTAGGAAATTTTTCCTTTTGAGATATTATAATTCGTTATAAGTTCTGAGCTAATCTTTGTGAAAAGTTGTATGTAATGTATTCGTTTTGAAATGATCTAAAGTTTTAATTTTTAAATTTCGAGGACGAAATTTTTTTTAAGGGTGGTAGATTGTAATAGGCCTGTCAATCAGGTCGGGTTGGGTCGGGTTCGTGTTCGGGTCAAGAATAATCGGGTTAAGAACCCCTAACCTGAACCTGATCTGTTTTATATTTTCGGGTCAATATTACCAACCCTAACCTGATCTGAAAATTATCGGGTCAACCTGACCTGATCTGTTTGACCTGAATTTTTTAAAAACGGGTTGTAAGTGGGTCAACCTGAACCTGTTTGACCCGATTTTTTCAGGTTGACCCAACCCATATAACCTGATTTTTTTTTACATTCAAAACAACTGCATAGTTCAATGGAATTTCAATAAACTTAGCTAACCAAGTTCATACTTGGCAATAACAGTACAACACATATAATTCTGATTTAGAGTTACACAAGTTCATACTTAAAAATATTACAAACCAAATCCTTAATGCTTTAGAGTTGCACAAGTTCACAAGTTCTCAAGACCACAACTCAAACAAACGCTTCACATTTAAAAAAATTCATATTAAAAAACAAAGCAAATAAGAAAAGATTAATTTGTGGATCTATTTTTGCTACAAATCTCTCCTCTGCCTCTGATGAGAGCTCAATTTGCTCCTTGAAGTCTTCATCAGCAATATTAAGCTGGAAACCAAAGTAAACAAATAAATAAATAAAGTAGAAAAGATAGGAAAACAGAAGAATAAAAATACAGAACATTTAACATAGCAGAAAAAACGAAATAAAATGGCAGAAAAAAATGAAATAAAATAGCATAGAAAACGAGATGAAATAGCAGGAAAAAAATAGCATAAAAAACAAAATGAAAAAACAAAAAGAAAAATGAAATAAAATAGCATAAAAAACGAAATGAAATAACAGAAAAAAAATGAAATAAAATGGCATACAAAAAAACGAAATGAAATAGCAGAAAAAACAAAATGAAATAGAAGAAACAAAATGAAATAAAATAGCATAAAAAACGAAATGAAATAGCAGAAAAAAAACAAAACGTAATAAAATAAAATGGCAGAAAAAAATGAAATAAAAATAGCATAAAAAAAACGAAATGAAAATATGAAATAGCAGAAAAAAAAACGAAAAAAAAATAGCATAAAAAATAGCAAAAAAATAGCAGGAAAAAAAAGAAAGAAAAAAAGAAAAAAAAATTGACAAAAAAAATACCTGAATGTTGAAGAAATAAAGAAGACCAACGAAGAAGACGAAGAAGACCAACGAAGACCAGCGAGTTGTTGCGGCGGAACTCAGGAGACGAAGCAGCGACAATGACGAGCGTCGGCGCCAGCAGCAAAGAAGAAAGAGAGAGAGAGAAATTTAGGGTTAGGAAATTTAGTGAGAGAGAGATAGTGAGAGAGTGAGGGAGAGAAATTTAGGGTTAGGAACGGTTAGAGCTTAATAAGTAATAACGTTCCTTTTTTTTTTTTTGGCTGATATTAATTTATGGGCCCAAAATCATTGGGCTGGGCAAATTTATTTTTAATTTAATTATTCGGGTTAAGTTATACGGGTTGACCCGACCTGATTTTGACCCATTTACAAATCAGGTCAAGCGGGTCATTTTCAGGTCAGAAAATTCGACCTGAACCCGACCCATTTAACTTTCAGGTCGGGTTCAGGTCGACCCATTTAACTAATCGGGTTGAAAATCTCAACCCAAACCGCTAATTTCGTGGTGTTGGGTCGACTTTTGCCAGGCCTAGATTGTAATAGCCGTATTTTTAAGCAGGTTTATTAAAAGATAATTATATTTTATTATCGTAATTGTGTGTCAAATTATAGTAAAACATCTTTGAAAAAAAAAATGTTATGAAGTGAAGGAATCCTAAAAATTAGTCAAAATCCTAAAATCCTTTTATCATTCCCTTCTTCGTGTCACTTAAATATATTGACACCACAATTAGTTGCTGTCAAATTCTCATACAGACACTTAAACATTTCTAAATATGAAACATGCAATATCATTCTCAATTCATCAAACAATTCCAAGAACAAACCGAAAGGACTCGATGAAGATGAAAATCAAAAGCCTAATTTTTTTTTCTTTTCCTCTCACTTCTCTCGCATCTCGGTGTTTCTTTTTGCCGGTTTCTTTTTCTCTTGGCATTTCTCCGATGTGCCGGTGTTGTTACGGTTGTTGTTAGGTTACCTCCCCGCTGTTCTGTCTTCTCTCTCCTCTGTATTTGTTGCTGCTGTTCGGTGTTGCTGTTATTGGTTCTTTAAGCCAATTTTCTTTCTCCTCTGATTCGGTTATGCGGTGTTGATGCTGCTGCATGTGTTTGCCCGCCGCCGCCGCTACTGCTTGTGTGTTTGTGCCGGTGATGCGACCGTGTTGCTGCTGGTCGTTCTGTTCTTTTTCGTCTCCTGTGCTTCGGTGTTGATGTCGTTGTTGTTCGGTAGGTAGTCTGACGCTGCAGCCGTTGGTGGTGGTCGAGTTGCAGCGGTTGCTGCTGCTGCTACCTCATATTTGATGTCCCTGCTTTTGAGCAGAGGTACAATACTTCTCTCCTTAAAACAATTCACTTAGAGATTGTGATTATTTGTTTTGATTAATTAAGTTAGGCCTAAAACTGATTTTTGCTATACAAATATGTTTTTGATTTGTAAATTCAAAATCAGATTTTAGTGGATTTTTGTTTTGAAAATTTGAATTTGATTAGCAAATTGATGGTGGAGCATGAGTATAATTATTGAATCGATTGGTGTCTTAGTTAATTATTGCAAAATTGGTATAGTTTATGGTGGATATAGTTAAAATGATTATTGTACTGAAGACAATCAGTATTGTTAGTGGAGTAAGATTTATGAGTTCTAGATAAAGATTATTAGCTTTATTTATGAAATTCTTAATTAGTAAGCATATGGAGATGATGTATGGAATAAAGTCAACGATTATAAGAAGTTAGATGATGTTCGTTTTGGCTATTGGATTTAATATAGAATGGTAAAGAACTTTGTATACAAGATTATCATAGTTCTGCAATCAGGAATTGATAAAGGAAAATACTTAACTATTATTATTATGGTTGACGAGGGAGTTATGAAGATTATCTATGATTAGTAGAGGAGCTGAAGAAATTTAAGATTTGTTCAAGAGTTGTTATGCGTCTGTGTTAAGCCACTCGAGGTAACCTTTATGTTCAGCAAAAAGTATTTACATATTAGTGATTCGAAGTTAGATATAGAATATAAGTTATTGAATATTAAGTTCTCATTTGGTGTTTAAGTATTATATTGTTTTGGGAATTAAGTAAATTGTGTAATCTGTTATTGGTTGTGAAGTTATTTGTTGTGGGCCCTGACCCACAGGTCCAGGATCGAGTAAAAGTTTTGTTTCTGCTGCGAGTAAATAGTTAATTCGAGGTTATTAAGTGTTAATTGAGTTTCATGAATGTTAAGTATGATTAGCTAGCAGCTCGGAAGTGCGGGCTGTTACAGCTGATCCTTTCATTCAGCCTGAGGGTATTATAACCCAGCCCTGTTGCTCCTCAGCAAGTGAAAGCTCCTCCAGCTCCTGTATGGAACATAATAGTGTAACGCCCCGACAAATTACACAACCTTAATCGTCAGTGAAAGCATAACTTAAGCATGTGGGTTATGGCCCACAAATAAAATAAAAGCCTAATATTGAAAATTCACTATACAATTACTCATCGTAAAATAATACTTGTTTATCCATCATACAAAATATCCAAAACCTCATAGAATCATACATAATCTCCATAACGCAGTCTATTAGTGATCCCAACTGTTCTTCCATACCTAAAACATAAAACAAAACGTCATGAGCCGAGGATCAGTAACATACTACTCTAACAACGTAAATTTGTTTCACATCATTTTACTTAAAAATGGGGAGGAGAGAATAAGTAATACTATTTCACAAACATATCATATCATTATATTATCTTCTTTATCATGTTTCCTCATCATTATTCATGTTACTTGGTAAAACTTGGCTCGTACAACAGAAGGGACATCTCCCCAAAATATAGTAACATCGTAAACGGGAGGCAGCCACCCGAGACAGAAACCCTCACTAAATGGGAGGTGGCTTAATGCCCATAATATTGTGCGGTGCCACCCGAGGACAATAATAACCCTCACTAAATGGGAGGTGGTTAACCGGCCGGGAGGTACGTGCACGACCCAGGATAACGGGATACTTGCCAAGAACCGTCTTTCACTTGAATTTATCATGTTTCATTTCTTTTAAGCATATCATCATCATCGTAAATAATTGTATTCTTTCATTTCATTCATAACATCATTCATAAAATGAAATAGAAGAAACAAAATGAAATAAAATAGCATAAAAAACGAAATGAAATAGCAGAAAAAAAACAAAACGTAATAAAATAAAATGGCAGAAAAAAATGAAATAAAAATAGCATAAAAAAAACGAAATGAAAATATGAAATAGCAGAAAAAAAAACGAAAAAAAAATAGCATAAAAAATAGCAAAAAAATAGCAGGAAAAAAAAGAAAAAAAAAGAAAAAAAAATTGAAAAAAAAATACCTGAATGTTGAAGAAATAAAGAAGACCAACGAAGAAGACGAAGAAGACCAACGAAGACCAGCGAGTTGTTGCGGCGGAACTCAGGAGACGAAGCAGCGACAATGACGAGCGTCGGCGCCAGCAGCAAAGAAGAAAGAGAGAGAGAGAAATTTAGGGTTAGGAAATTTAGTGAGAGAGAGATAGTGAGAGAGTGAGGGAGAGAAATTTAGGGTTAGGAACGGTTAGAGCTTAATAAGTAATAACGTTCCTTTTTTTTTTTTTGGCTGATATTAATTTATGGGCCCAAAATCATTGGGCTGGGCAAATTTATTTTTAATTTAATTATTCGGGTTAAGTTATACGGGTTGACCCGACCTGATTTTGACCCATTTACAAATCAGGTCAAGCGGGTCATTTTCAGGTCAGAAAATTCGACCTGAACCCGACCCATTTAACTTTCAGGTCGGGTTCAGGTCGACCCATTTAACTAATCGGGTTGAAAATCTCAACCCAAACCCGCTAATTTCGGGTCGGGTTGGGTCGACTTTTGCCAGGCCTAGATTGTAATAGCCGTATTTTTAAGCAGGTTTTATTAAAAGATAATTATATTTTATTATCGTAATTGTGTGTCAAATTATAGTAAAACATCTTTGAAAAAAAAAATGTTATGAAGTGAAGGAATCCTAAAAATTAGTCAAAATCCTAAAATCCTTTTATCATTCCCTTCTTCGTGTCACTTAAATATATTGACACCACAATTAGTTGCTGTCAAATTCTCATACAGACACTTAAACATTTCTAAATATGAAACATGCAATATCATTCTCAATTCATCAAACAATTCCAAGAACAAACCGAAAGGACTCGATGAAGATGAAAATCAAAAGCCTAATTTTTTTTTCTTTTCCTCTCACTTCTCTCGCATCTCGGTGTTTCTTTTTGCCGGTTTCTTTTTCTCTTGGCATTTCTCCGATGTGCCGGTGTTGTTACGGTTGTTGTTAGGTTACCTCCCCGCTGTTCTGTCTTCTCTCTCCTCTGTATTTGTTGCTGCTGTTCGGTGTTGCTGTTATTGGTTCTTTAAGCCAATTTTCTTTCTCCTCTGATTCGGTTATGCGGTGTTGATGCTGCTGCATGTGTTGCTGCCGCGCCGCCGCTACTGCTTGTGTGTTTGTGCCGGTGATGCGACCGTGTTGCTGCTGGTCGTTCTGTTCTTTTTCGTCTCCTGTGCTTCGGTGTTGATGTCGTTGTTGTTCGGTAGGTAGTCTGACGCTGCAGCCGTTGGTGGTGGTCGAGTTGCAGCGGTTGCTGCTGCTGCTACCTCATATTTGATGTCCCTGCTTTTGAGCAGAGGTACAATACTTCTCTCCTTAAAACAATTCACTTAGAGATTGTGATTATTTGTTTTGATTAATTAAGTTAGGCCTAAAACTGATTTTTGCTATACAAATATGTTTTTGATTTGTAAATTCAAAATCAGATTTTAGTGGGATTTTTGTTTTGAAAATTTGAATTTGATTAGCAAATTGATGGTGGAGCATGAGTATAATTATTGAATCGATTGGTGTCTTAGTTAATTATTGCAAAATTGGTATAGTTTATGGTGGATATAGTTAAAATGATTATTGTACTGAAGACAATCAGTATTGTTAGTGGAGTAAGATTTATGAGTTCTAGATAAAGATTATTAGCTTTATTTATGAAATTCTTAATTAGTAAGCATATGGAGATGATGTATGGAATAAAGTCAACGATTATAAGAAGTTAGATGATGTTCGTTTTGGCTATTGGATTTAATATAGAATGGTAAAGAACTTTGTATACAAGATTATCATAGTTCTGCAATCAGGAATTGATAAAGGAAAATACTTAACTATTATTATTATGGTTGACGAGGGAGTTATGAAGATTATCTATGATTAGTAGAGGAGCTGAAGAAATTTAAGATTTGTTCAAGAGTTGTTATGCGTCTGTGTTAAGCCACTCGAGGTAACCTTTATGTTCAGCAAAAAGTATTTACATATTAGTGATTCGAAGTTAGATATAGAATATAAGTTATTGAATATTAAGTTCTCATTTGGTGTTTAAGTATTATATTGTTTTGGGAATTAAGTAAATTGTGTAATCTGTTATTGGTTGTGAAGTTATATTGTTGTGGGCCCTGACCCACAGGTCCAGGATCGAGTAAAAAGGTTTTGTTTCTGCTGCGAGTAAATAGTTAATTCGAGGTTATTAAGTGTTAATTGAGTTTCATGAATGTTAAGTATGATTAGCTAGCAGCTCGGAAGTGCGGGCTGTTACAGCTGATCCTTTCATTCAGCCTGAGGGTATTATAACCCAGCCCTGTTGCTCCTCAGCAAGTGAAAGCTCCTCCAGCTCCTGTATGGAACATAATAGTGTAACGCCCCGACAAATTACACAACCTTAATCGTCAGTGAAAGCATAACTTAAGCATGTGGGTTATGGCCCACAAATAAAATAAAAGCCTAATATTGAAAATTCACTATACAATTACTCATCGTAAAATAATACTTGTTTATCCATCATACAAAATATCCTAAAACCTCATAGAATCATACATAATCTCCATAACGCAGTCTATTAGTGATCCCAACTGTTCTTCCATACCTAAAACATAAAACAAAACGTCATGAGCCGAGGATCAGTAACATACTACTCTAACAACGTAAATTTGTTTCACATCATTTTACTTAAAAATGGGGAGGAGAGAATAAGTAATACTATTTCACAAACATATCATATCATGTTATATTATCTTCTTTATCATGTTTCCTCATCATTATTCATGTTACTTGGTAAAACTTGGCTCGTACAACAGAAGGGACATCTCCCCAAAATATAGTAACATCGTAAACGGGAGGCAGCCACCCGAGGACAGAAACCCTCACTAAATGGGAGGTGGCGTTAATGCCCATAATATTGTGCGGTGCCACCCGAGGACAATAATAACCCTCACTAAATGGGAGGTGGTTAACCGGCCGGGAGGTACGTGCACGACCCAGGATAACGGGATACTTGCCAAGAACCGTCTTTCACTTGAATTTATCATGTTTCATTTCTTTTAAGCATATCATCATCATCGTAAATAATTGTATTCTTTCATTTCATTCATAACATCATCATCCGGCGAGCTGTGCAGGTGGCCGAGGAGTGACGACCGAGGCACGAGGGGGTCGACTAAGCGCGGCGCAGGCTGGCGTCGCGCGAGGTGGTGCTGTGAGAGACCCAAAACAGAGGAGAGAGAAAAAATTGGGGTTTTCTTTTTGGGTTTCTTTGGGTCCACGATGAATTGTTGACTAAAAATTATGGTGTTTGCAAGGTGGTTCGCAAGTGGTGGTGAAGTAAGAGATGAGAGGAGGAAGTTTGTATAATTGTTGTGTTCTTGTTGATGGATTTCATGGCCATTCATAAGGGGATTAAGAACACTAAATTAGTGGTTGGGAAGGAGGAGTAAATATTTCTGAATTTCTAACTTGAGGAAGCTAAGAAGATGGATTAGTGACAGATTTTTGACAAAGGAAAAGAGTGGAGAGTGGTGGCATGTGTGCCAAGTGCCCATGGATGAGTGAGGAAGAAGGCAAGAGTAATGGAGTGTTGACCATGAAAGCTTTTCTATTTTTCCTTTTTATTTTGTAACCAAAAATCAGAAAATTCGCTCCACACTTTCACTCTAAACATGGCTTTGTAAGATTTTGGTGAAATGTTGATATTTTGTGCTCTAGTGATCTAACAACAAAAACTAACCTTCTTGTTTAACTCATGAAATCAAAAAATAAAAATTATCGTCACATAGATATTAACATTTTTAAGTTGGGAAACTTTATGTTGAAATTCTATGATCGTTTTACTATATTTTGCTTAATTAGCGAAATGATTAAAATAAAATATATTTTAACTACTTATTATGATTAATTATTTACTTAAACACGTTTAAATTTTCAGGATATTACACATAGTCACTAGAGGGCAGAAGGGTAAGGATATTAAAGTTGTGGGACCTAGAATAGTAACTCATCTAGTGTATGAAGTTGGTGCCAACACCTTCACCATTTCTCCTTGTTGATGTATCTATACACCTGGAATGTTAGGGGTCTAAATAACCCCTATAACATAGTAGAAGTTAAAAAGTTTATTAGTAAAAATAAGCTAAATTTTATTGCTCTACTTGAAACTAGAGTGAAGGAGCATAATAGTAGTAAAATTATGAAGACGTTTGGGAGCACTTGGAAATGGGAAGACAATTATGAACACTTTGAGAGAGGTAGGATATGGCTTGCTTGGGATCCTGCAAAAATTGTGGTTACTAACATCCTCAAGTCTCCTCAGTTCATGCATGGGTCTCTTATTGATAAAGTGAGTGGGATGCAGATCTGTTTCACTACTATTTATGGTCTACATATATTGGAAACAAGGAAAACTCTTTGGCAGAATTTGTTTAGGTATAAATGGTGCTATGAACTTTCCCTGGTGTGTCATGGGAAATTTAATGCTATCTCTTCAGTTGAGGATAGATTCAATGGTGCTGCTGTCACGATTGCAGATTCTCAAGATCTTACTCATTTAATTTATTGAATTCATCTGATCTGGGTGAATGTAAGTTTGTGGGACACTTCGATTCTTGGTCAAATAAGAGTATTGGTGAGGCTAGGACTTGCAGCAGAATTGACAAAATGTCTTGTGAACTCTCTATGGCTTGTTCAATTTTCTAATGTTGTTGTTGAGTATATGAACCCATGTATCTCTGATCACTCTCCACTAGTCTTGCAATGTGTACGTTGATGTTGGGCAAAGTAAGGGGAGGCCTTTTAAATGTTTCAATTATAGGGCTAAGCATGAGTGCTGCTTGTCTATAATTGAAAACTCATGGGTGAGAATATGATGCAAAGTATTTGGAGCAGGCTTAAAGAGATTAAAAAACACTTAAAAGTCTTGCACAAAAGAGATTTTGCTAACTTAGCAGGTCAAATTGATCATGCTAGGCAAAAGCTTCTTGAAACTCAGACTTCCCTGCAGAATAATCTTGTGGATAACAATAATCTTAATCTTATGGAGAAATCACAATATCTTACTCTTTAAAAGCTCCTGGCTATTGAAGAATGCAGAAGTCAAGAATTTTATGGCTGCAACAAGGTGATGATAATACACACTTCTTCTTTCAGGCTATGAAAGAAAGATATCATCAGAACAACATTGATTCTTGTATAATGCTCAGGGAGGAAGCTGCTTAAGACTGCTGGCATTCAAGATGAAGTTGACTTCTATAGACAGCTCGTTGGGTTTGCTGCTGCCTCCTTACCCATGGTTGATATCACTCTGGTTAGGGCTGGTGCTCAGGTGTCTCAAGCTACTGCTAATGACCTGATTATGGTTGTAACCCACAAAGAGATTGATGAAGATTTGAATGCTATTGATGATAGTAAGGCTCCAGGTATTGATGGCTTTATATAGTCTATTCTTTAATAAATTTTGGCACATTATAAAATTTGATATTTATAAATGTTGTTAGTCACTTTTTTGAGACTGGAGATCTTAATCATGCTATTAATTGCACTCTTGTCACCTTGGTGTCCAAAGTGAACAACCCTTCTCATGTTAAAGATTATAGACCTATTGCTTGTTGTACAGTTTTGTACAAAATTATTGCAAAAATCTTAACTAGGAGTATGCAAGGCATGATTAGTGAAGTGATAGATTTGGCTCAGGCTAGCTTCATGCTTGGAAGAAATATTTCAGATAATATTCTGCTTGCTACCGAGCTTATTAAGGGTAAAAACACAAAGCATGTCTCCCCTAGATGTATGTTGAAGGTGGATCTAAAGAAAGCTTATGATTCTATTGAATGGTCTTTCTTGCACATGATGATGAGTGAACTGGGCTTTCCTACTAAATTCATTGGGTGGATTATGGCTTGTGTCTCCACAGTGTCCTTCTCCATCCTAATAAATGGTAACCCTTGCAAGCCTTTCAAATCCAAGAAAGGACTAAGGCAAGGTGACCCTATGGCACCTTTCCTTTTTGCTATAGGGATGGAGTATCTCTCTAGATGCATGGGCAGTCTAAAGCACATTCCAAACTTCAATTTCCACCCCGGGTGTGAGAGGTTGCATATCACACATTTGATGCTTGCAGATGATCTTCTCATGTTTGCCAGGGCTGATCATAGCTCTATCCACCTCTTGTTTGATGCTTTTATCAAGTTCTCTTATGCTTCAGGACTTGTTGCTAACTTGGAGAAGAACAATCTGTACATTGATGGTGTGTCTGATGATGAGAAACTTGCTCTTCAATAAATTACTAAGGTTATGGGAACCTTCCCTGTTAAGTATCTAGGTGTGCCTCTCACAACTAGAAAGCTCTTCTACCAAGAGTGCAAGCCATTAATTGAGAAGACAATTTCTAGGGTCAGGTGTTGGCCAGTCAAGAAGCTTTCCTATGCTGCCAGGCTTCAACTAGTTGGTGCCATTCTTCATGGTTTCAACTTTACTGGTGCCAGATTTTTGTTCTTCCAAAAAAAGTTATGAAGGAAGTGTAGAGTATATGTAGAAGTTTTTTATGGAGTGGGCGCAATGATGGGAGGAAGGCCCCAATTGCCCAGGACACCTTATGTATGAAGAAATCCTGTGGTGGCCGGAATTTGAAAGACTTGGCTGTTTGGAATAAAGCTGTTGTGGCCAAGCATTTCTGGGCTGTTATTCAGAAGTAAAATAGGCTTTGGATCAAATGGATCCATGCCTACTATATCAAACAGAACAATCTACTCACCATGACCATTACCAGTAGGCCCTCTTGGAATCTTAGGAAAATTCTTGCCAGTAGGGAAGGGTTTATTGAACTTAATGCACGTAATCTTCTTGCTGCAAATCGTTTTTCCATTAAGAAGCTCTATATAGCCATGAGAGGAGCTTAGTCTACAATGACTTGGAGGATCATTTGTAATAATAGAGCCAACCCTAAAGCTCTTTTTATTACATGGTTAATGCTACATAGTAGACTTGCTACAAAAAGCAGGTTATATGATTGGGGGATCCTAGGTTATAGTGCTTGTGTTTTCTGTTCTGGAGCTAGTGAAACTACATCACACTTATTTTTTGAGTGTCCTAAGTCTCAGGGAATCTGGACTTTGTGTCTTCAACAACTTGGGATTGCTAGTCAATACAGAAGCTTGGAGGATGAAATCAAAGTCCTTGCTGCTAAAAGCCACAACAAATCTCCCCTAAACAAGACTATTGTTGTTGCTCTTTGCTGAGGCAGTTTACCATATCTGGCACCAGAGAAATAAAGTTGTTATTGGGGGGGGGGGGGGGCTCAGTTAGATTCTATTCAAAGTTGTAAGCAAATTATTTTAAAAGTGGTTTGTAGGTGTACTGATCGAGGAGCTCAGATAGCTCCTTATTATTTGATTTTGTTGTATGCTAGTTTGTTGTCGCTAGTAGCTGGACTAAATGATTGTTGGTTAGCTCCAAACCTTTCTTAGAAGGTGGGGGAGCCTAAATTACTAAGTTTAGTCCTTTGATGCTTGTTTTGGTTGTACTCGTTTTTTTGGTTATACTCGTTTTTTTGGTTATCAATAATAACTTTGAATTACCAAAAAAAAAGCATAAGTATGTGTACTATGTTAGTAAATAACTATTATTTTTCATTTAATCACCAATTTAATCTATTTGGTTCCTAATTCTACCCATTTAGTACTTTAACTTTGTCTTCCATTGAAACATAACAGACTAAATTAACGTACTTCAATAAGGACTACTTTAATCCATTAAGTCACTAAGTTAATTCATTTAGAGTCTAATTTAAATTCACATCAGATGAAATTCAACTTAATAGTAAAAATATATTGCTTAACAATGTAATTAGTTCCTAAATTTAATTCATTTCAGCACTACTTTAATCAATTTTTGGACTTATTTGATAAAGTCTTATAAAATAGAAACCCCGTTTTTCCTGTCAAGCATTTTCTTCCTAACTAAACACTTTCTTATATTATGTATGTCGTTGAACTTAATTGATAAAGTCTTATAAGGATGATACCTAAAACATGAGATCAAATCCCGTTCACATCACTACACTTAGTTGCTTTCTAATACCACAAAGAAACTTTCTTACATCGATAAGTTGTGCCTAAATACAAAACGTTCGAAACAAATATTATTCAGTTAATACACAAATGTTATATATAGAATTCTAAATGCTGTACATCAAAAAACATACTATTGTAATCGTATATGGAAATTCAACATCTTATATTATTAAGATAGATGATATGATACCTAATTTTCATGTACAACTTTTCTTGTTCTATATACATTTATGGTTCAATATATAACATTTGTGGTTAATATTTAATAGCTCTGAATTTTCACAAATGTTCTAAATTAGGAATTTCTCTAAATTGATGCAAGGTAACAAAAGACTGCAGCAGCTGCAAAAAAAGACTATGCACAGAACATGAAGAAGGGGTCACAGAATATACAACTTTCTCATTGAATTAAGGTGATTCTGTCATATATCAGAACTAATTGCTACTGTTAGCTGCAAATTTCTAGTATGACTGTACATTTCTGGTATTGGCCTACTGTAAAGACATCGATGCTGCAGAGCGAGTAATTACATGTGATATTTCTACCGTAGCCAACCTCCTAGACTTCGTACACTTCTTCGACATCTGTTTTCGAACAACCAACTTCATGTACTAGCATTATTGCTGCAAACCTGTCGAAGCTCTTTAGTAGTTCTTTCTCGAGCTCCGGGTCATCTTCAACACACGACGATATGCTATAATGAAGAGATGTTTCTTCTATGGCATCAGTCTGCTCTTTTTTTACCTTGATAGGAGAGAGTTCAAGAGCTGCTCCTGCTGCATTTTCTGATGATGATTTGATCTCTAACTCACCTTCTTTGTGGTTCCCACAAGAATCACCCACTTCATGTCCGCCTAACATGTTTACATCCATGTCTTCAACTTCATGCTCCTCATTTATGTCTCTCACGTCTGAATTTTGGACAAGCATAATTTCCTTTGGCGCAACTCTGTTAGTGTCAGAAGGACGAAATAGCCCCCACAAGAAATGCTTTTGGTTCATAACTGCAGTGGCAGAATAATAAGAGGAAACCGAAGATAATATCATTAAGTTGAAAAGAAGTACTTCTAAAAACATAACAAGTGCAAGAATGAAGCTTACAACGGGATTTCTCTTCCAAATGTTTAGAAGAAAAAACAAACAACTCCACTTCATCAATGCAACTTCTGATGACAAAGTCATGCTCATCCAAGTACTCCAAAAGGGAATAATAACTTTGTTCATGTCCACAAGTTGATTTACTAGGCAACGCAGAACCTCCTTCCAGATCGGACGTCTTAGAGGGGAAAAAATATAGTCCAATGTCAAGCTCACCAGGGACATAATCCTCAAAAAAATTCAACCAAAACTTATGTCGGGGCAGCATTTCAAACACTAGTGTCATGGGAAGCTGTCTTGACAGCTCGTATGCTCTGCTCTGAGGTTTACAAGGATGGGCTTGAATTTCATGGAAACTAGATAAACTGCCAGTGATGATCTTAAAAGTTCCCCTGTCAAAGCAAACAAGATTTGAGAACTCAGATCAAAGAGAATAAAAACGGCAGAGATGAAGAATTAGCAAATATTATCACGACATTCGCACTTAGAAAGTCATTACTTGGAAATGTTAATGGTAGAGTTCATTGTTTACTATGTTTAGCATATATCAGCTATAATTTAGTAACATTTGCTGATAATTGACTACTGCATAGTTGAATAGTTCTGCAATCTAGTCTCCAACAAGCCGAGAGAAAAAATCTTTCTATTAATTTGGGGGGGGGGGGGGGGGGGAGGAGGTAATTTTCTTCCCAAATAAAATAAAGCTTATAGTCATTAGAGAAGGGAAGAAAGATGAACATAAACCTCATGTATGCAGCAGGTTGAAACTTGAGCACACAGAGAGGAATCAGAACTCTGAAGTCCAATTACCAGGCATTTCTATATATGCTAGTACTAGTTATTTCTGTAGAGGCCGTGGCCTCACTAGCAAACCTCAGTCCTCACTCCTCAGTTCATCACCCTTGTTTATGCCATCGTAGTGCAACCAACAGGGATCAGGTTTATCATAATCTTAGTAATTATATATCTAACTGCTCCACTAACCCTTACTGACACCAAACTACAGAATAGAAGTACTAACAGGCTACAGCTTGACACATAAGATGGTTTCACTATGCAAAAGCATGCATGTTTATGTCAACCCAAAAAAAAAAATCCAAGACTTGTGATTTTCACATATGATGATCTACTCCACCCAAGGTGCACAAAAAATTCTGAAAAATGAATCAGGAATGTTTAAGAACACAAAAATTGAATTTTCAGCAAACCCATAGAAAAATCAAGAAGAATAGAACTCTTCTAAATTCTAACATGAACCCAAGAAAGTGATAATGACGATGATACTCATACTACTATTACTAATGATAATAGCAGTAGTAGTAGTAAAAATAACAGTAACAGCAGCAATAATTGCAATTATTATAGTAACCTAGAATTCCAACTAACTTCAATGAAAAAATACAGCAAAAATTAAGTTTAGTTGAGTAAATATAATTTCTGCTTAGAAAAAAAATAAGTTTCATTCAGCAACAATAAGTTCATTCAAAAAATTTAATTGAAAGGATAAACCTTCCGATGTTGAGTTTTGTCTAGAAAAAGGTAAGTTAATAGGTATACTATTCTACTTGTATTAGTTGTATATACATATATAACAAGAAAAAAGATCCTCGTCCTAGTACCTATACTATAAATGGAAAATCTTAATAGCATCTCCATAATTACGAGTTTAAAAACTTTTTGTCAGACTCTTACCGAAATAGATAATTGCATAACCTAATCAACTGATAACGTCTTTATGTTTTAGCTTACAGAATAGTGGCAAATTCCAGGTTATTATGTCCAATCTCCAAAGAGAGGGAGAAAAGGCTGTCCACCATGTCGCTAGAAGGCATCACAAAATAGTACGCATCAATTGTTAACCTATAATATTTCCTTTCAAGTCACATGTGGGAAAAAAAAATCATCAATTACTTTGTTATATGGAATTATGGCATGGTCACATAAAAATCTGAAGATAAAACAGGACAATTACTTAAAATAAAACCACCTAAAAGTTCTTTTAGCTTCAGGAAACACAGTGAAGAGCCTGAGCCTATTTAATTTTAACTTCAACAAATGAAACTTATGCTGCATCATAGATGACAACTGCAATTATCTTCAAAAGTGCCAGAAGCTAAGTGTAACTCACTTCCATGTCGGATCAGCGAGAGGGTTTGGTAGATCTCTCGGAGACTCCGTGGCCTTAAAATCAATATTCTTTGGCTGAGCCACAGCAGAAACATCCATTCCTGCACAAGCATATTTTCTTCTGTCAGAAAATTGCAATTGTGGCATACAACAATTAGAGAACAATTGTTTCGCGGCGCAGCAACTAAACCTGCTTTGATTAAGAATAAATCCAATCAGTTACTGAAACTCTAAACTCCTATACAAAAGGAACATATACATGGTTGAGGACATGGTAGCAACCTCTACAAAAAAATTGCAGCTTTTAGATTATACAACCAGGGCGTGCTGGATATATAAGCAGAGTGCCAGAACAAAGATTCAAGTAAAACTTTGGTCCTCAAACTCAGACATTTACAGTGTGCTTACATGTCTGGATATCTACATTGAAGACCTTGACACCTCGTTTGGTAGGCAGTAAAGAACGGTGGTAAGTAATGAATTGAATCATTGATAGGTAAACTTGTGAAGGAAGTCTCAGCCCAATGTCTGTGGTAATGCTTGTTTATCCTCACATACCTCTTTTTCGTCATGAATTTCCGTTACCAAAAGAAGTAACGGAATTTGTGAAGAAAAGCACGTGTTCCAGGGAAGCTCCATTACTGAGGGCATTGACATGAGACTTAAACTATGATCCTAACTAGCTACAAGTGGAGACAAAGGTTAGCTATTCAGGTCACCTTATTGAACACCATTTCTATCGATTTACTTAATCTGTGATCCTAAACAAGCAAAGTTCCACATAGGAGACATGGTTGTACTGAGAAAAGAGCAGTTTTTAAGTATTGGGCATCAAGCATTCAACTGAAATTAGGTGCCAGAAGAAACAATTTACCTTTCTAAATTTGGGAACTGGGAAGCTCTGGCTGTATTGTGGTGTCAGAAAGATTTTACTAGGAAAGGCAAATATTATGACTATGCACAGACAAAGATATACTTTGCAATTGAAAAAGCATAAACCCGCAAGTGTAAACACAGGTAAAAGGATCCGTAATTGGGAATCCTTTGTTATGATTTAGCATCAAGAAAAGATTAAAGTGTAAAGTTATATCTTATGATCAGAAGGTATTCATAAACATATTTTGATGTGACTTTATGATAAGCATTTTGAACCTCAACTTCCCTTCATTGAATTAGAAACTTAATGCTCCCAAACAACAGGAAATCATATCCAGATAAACATACCTGAACTTACAGCGGGAAGAGCCTGGACTATCATCAGAGAGGTACTCCCTGAATTTACGTCATCTTTTATAACATTTTCACGAGGCATACGCTTCGCAGTTGGAGGGACCATACATAATTGTCCTGCATGTCCACCTGGAAACAAATATCAAGTGGAGTAAGTTGAGACGTATAATTTCTGCTTGGTGGCTGAATAATAAAGCTAAAAGAAGATGAGGTAAAGAATCAATGGTTGGCATTTCTTTGGTTGCAAAGTAGCATATCTTACTAAGCACATTCAATAAGAGGAACTTTATGTATTTATAATCATCTTAGACCATTAATTGGCTGATTGTCGAGAAACTAAATGCCTCCGAGCATACCTGAACTTACGCCAGGCTTGGGAAGTTTCCCAAAAGTTAACTGCTTAGCAGTTGGATTCTCCCCACGATGTTTCCGTGCAGGTCCATCTGAGAAAAGCAAAAAGGCCGAGAGCTTGAACTAGCAATAAAATTTTGCTGCAGTAATGCTACAAGAAAATCTAATGTAAAAATCCAAGCTCGACAAAGAAAATTTATTTTAGTAATTTGGTATTTATTGTACTTGGAGGCATACTCAAACTACTGCTAACAAGAAAAACTTAACAACCTAACAAAGGCTTCTTTACAAAAAAGTGGGAATGGAGTGGGTAATTCATAGGCCATGATCAGCAGAAAGGAGACAAGTGATGGCAAGCTATTTGCATGCGCCATATAACAGTTTACAAGTGTAAGGATTGTGCTCGACCGCACCAATTCAATACAGGATTAATATTTCATAACAGCTAAACTGTACATGCTCAGAAAAACATAGGAGCCATGCCAAATCCCCTGCACCCAACATTACTCCAACACTAGTCTTTATGATTCCGATATGACTCCAAATTTCAGTGTAGATTGTTTTCTGATGAAGTATTAGTCTGCTACTATACATATCTTTATCCTTCCATCAGAAGCATGTTATACTAGAGCGCCCTTTTTGCACGACATACAGGTAATAATTGTGCAGACGAAGCTTACCTGTTTCCTTCCCCATCATAGTATTTGATGTTTGCACATCTTTAGCAGAATGTTTCACTACAGGTGAGTCCCCGCAACCATGCTCTTTCTGGAATACAGAATTCGCTTTCTCTGCCATATAAATCAAAGTGTCATGTTTTGATTGGCAATGCCGAGTATATATATTTTTAAGAAAAAAGAAAGAAAGAAGCTACTTGGAGAAGTCAGATAATAATGTGACTTAATTTTCTAAGATGTCATCTCAGCAAAAGAAGACCTTTCTACTCAGAGTATTACCAGATCTAGTAAAAGCTAGTAAGAATAAGGTCAGTAAGCTTACTAAACCGTCTCTTAGATAACTTCTGTTGTTTCTCACTAAAAGCCTAAAAACCTCAGAATATAATCATCCCTGATGAGTGATGACTCGAGGAATTATTACTGACAAAAAACAGCTTATAATTTAGTAATCTAGTCAATTTTCAAAGACTGTTAAGCTACTATCAGTATTCAGCAACATATGAAAAGAATTGATGGGGAAATTTTGTTGGCACACAATGATTTGTCAAAGCAGGAAAGAGTATTATCACCGAAAAATTTTCTAGTTATTACTGTTAGGCTTAATTGTTTTATACGGCTTATATGAGCAAACGATAGTACAGCTTGACAGCCTTCAATAGATTCACAGCTGATATTCAGAAATTGGTTGAACATAGAAAGTTGTAACTACATAGTTCCGTGTTCCTTAATGCGTTTTAAAAGGTAATTAGAATTTAAATCATTGAAAGAAGACAAAGGTAAATTAAAGGAGGATTAGGAGTGTCAATTGAAGTAACGCCTCAAAACTCCCATGCAAAAACACCATAAAGAAGCAAGAAACATGACTATCCAGTATCCACAAAGATAGTTAAGCTGGAACATTTAGGACAAATGGTTTGTTGTTTCCTTTCAACCACAACATCTAAGATATAGCCATACAACTGCAACACCATAAGATTTGCCTCCTCTTATTACTCCCACATGTAGCATAGTAATCTACATAATGTCCAGGAAGGTCCATAAACAAGATTATCTGATTCTAAAAAAATGACAATGTCAAGCCTTTCCCAAAAGATGGAATCGGCTGGATGAGCCAAAAGTTTATTTCTTGCAATCGTCCAAATATCCTGCTCTTACATCCACTTCTAGCTAGTGTGCTATATGCTCTAGAAAAACCATTTTATTCATATCGTATTAACTCCGTCCAACAAAGTCATCTTTGGCCTCCCTCGACTTCTTCTCAAGTCCCCGTGATCCCAACTCTTCAATTTCTTTATCAATGCATATACCGGTGGTCGTTGCACGTGCACAAACAAATGTAGCCAGTTCTCTGAGTTCTCTTAATCTTATCTCAATATTTGCAACTCTAATCTTCCTTTGAGTATCTACATTGCGAAATTAATCCTTTAAGGTGTTCCCACACGTCCATTTAAAGATATGCACCTCTGGTGTACACATCTTCTAAATGATCCTTCCTCAATGCTTAATATTCTGGTCATATAATCACGATTGTCTAAAAACTGTTCTATAGAATTTTCCCTTTAACCTTAGAGGTACATCAAGTTCGCACAATCGCTCTCCATTTGAGCCCCATGTTGTAAGAAATACTTTGATCAACATTTCTCTGTAATATCGACTCAAGGTACTTAAAAGACTTATTTGAGCCACCTATGTGAGAAAAAACTTGACTAATATCTTATACTTCTGAACTATCGACCCAAGGTACTTAAAGACTTATTTTGAGGTACCTCCTTAACATATACATCCTCCTATGGCTTCCTCTCAGTACTATAGTCACACTTCATGTAGTCAGTTTACTCCGACTTAGACTAAAAACCCTTGGGGTTATACTTGTTGTCTCCATAACACTAACTTAGCAATCATCCCAGCACTACTTTCTCTGTGAACAGCATGCCACCACAGTAACTTATCCTGGATGGGACATATTAACTCATCTATTACTGTTATGAACAGAAGTACTTAATGCATATTCCAGGTGTAGTCCAATCATGATCCGGAAACAAACTCATCTGACCTTCATAAGCACAATTAATTTGCTCCGTAAGATAGGGAGCCAACCCATATACAACTCACCAGAAAACGGCTATACTTACTTGAAGTGGATGTCCTATGTGCATAATTTGATTTACTTGGTGATGAGGATTTCTTTCTCATTGCTCCAGAGTCTAGGGCCCTTGCTTGCTCAGGTGTCCCACCACTCTGTTCGCTTGAAGCTGCAGAATGAATTAGTCATTGTTAGAAATCTCAAGAAGTATTGATATGGATACTTCCACAGGTACAAAAAAAAAAATACCAGATTTTGACGAAGATGTCTGCTCGGAGGAGTCACATTCTTCACAAATCCATTTTCTCCGATCGCCTCTATGCCTTACTCCCATGCAATAACTGGAATATAAATGGGGCTGTAAAACATTAATAATCTTTTAACAATTAACACTTTATCTGACAGATGTCAATAACTGATGATTGAAGACCATGAATCAAACCAAGGAGCTGCAACAAGTGGCAAACAACTATCAGAACCTGCTGTGTTTCATCTATGTAGGACATCAACTAAACACTACTAAGTTATAATCCCTCTAGAGTCTAGGTCTCTAGGCTATATACAGTAATGTTGCAGCTTGAAGCAAGTTTCATAACATCATGAAGGTACACATTTCCCAAGGTAAGCTTTGAAGTTCAGTAAAGCTTTTTGATCGTTGCCTGCAATAATCATATCATCCACATAGATGAGAACATTCAACTGAATATTATTCCTGGTAAACGTAAACAAGGAATAATCAGAATAGGACTGCTTAAACCCATATGCCTTCAAAGCGGTAGCCAGTTTTGCAAACCAACATCTAGGTGCCTGCTTCAAGCTATACAATGATTTCTTCATCCGGCACACTAGGTTAGAATTATTTCCCTGAAAGCCAGGTGGAATTTTCATGTAAACTTCTTCCTCCAAATCTCCATGTAAGAAGGCGTTATGGACATCCATCTGATGAATGTCCCATTTCTTGACTGCTGCAATGGCCAGGAAAGTGCGAACAGTAGTCATTTTTGCTACCGGGGCAAATGTTTCGTTATAATCAATCCCTTCTACCTGATGATGGCCAAAGATAACCAATCTTGCCTTCAGTCTCTGAAGGTTTCCTTTCTCATCATATTTTTCTGTATACACCCACTTACTCCCCAAGGCTTTCTTTCCAGGAGGAAGTGGCTGTAGTTCCCATGTGCCCTGATTTTCCAGAGCTTGTATCTCAACACCCATGGCCTCACGCCATCCTTCATGTTTCATAGCTTCTTTAAATGATTTTGGAGGACGTCCTGTAGTTATAGCAGCTAGAAACCTGCGATGGTTAGCAGAAAACTTTTCACAGCTAACATAATGTGTAATAGGATATGGAGTACCTGAGGACGATGTCGAAGCGGGTGCCTGAGTTGATGAACTTTTCTTTTTCACTACAGTATGAGTAACAAAATCCTGTAACTTCTTGTTCGGTATTTTGGTTCGTTTTCCTCGTCCCAAATCCTCCACATCTCCAGTACTACACCCTCCCTGGACAGGAGACACATCCTGTCCCACGTGAGGCGCCACCTCCGGCTGCCCTAAGGTAGGCGCCACTTCCGGCCTCGGAGGGTCCGCCACCCCTGGCGTCGCCTCACTCTCCTGAACACCATGAGGACCAACTTCCGGTCCTGGATCCGCCACAGGAGGCGAACTCATATCATCCTCATAAGAAACCACATTCGGGGAAGTAACGGGGGACACAGGTACAGGGGTAGGCTCACTAAATGGGAATTTATGTTCAATGAATTTCACGTCACGAGATACAAAATATTTCTGGGTGTCTAAATCATACAATTTCCACCCCTTTTGTGTATATGAATACCCCAGAAATACACACCGTCTGCTCCTACTGGCAAATTTATCCCCCCCATGGGAAATATTATAGGCATAACACAAGCACCCAAAAATCTTGATATCTGTCATGGTAGGGGGCTTATCAAACAAGCATTCATAGGGAGTTTTATAATTCAGGACAACAGAGGGGGTGCGATTTATCAAATGACAAGCTGCCTGCACACAGTCCCCCCAAAACTTTAAAGGAAGATTAGCCTGAAATCGCAATGCCCGGGCAACATTTAAAATATGGCCATGTTTTCGTTCCACTCTACCATTTTGTTGTGGGGTTTTAACACATGATGTTTCGAATATGATTCCTTGTTGCAAAAAATATGGTTTGAGGCAATTAAATTCTGTACCATTATCACTGCGCACATATTTAATTTTCTGGTCAAATTGGCGTTCAATCAAAGCCACAAAATGCAAGAACATAGTTTCAACCTCCAATTTATTATATAGCAAATAAGTCCATACAGAACGAGAATAGTCATCAACTAATGTCAAAAAATAAGACGCACCACAAGTAGACTTTGTTCTATAAGGACCCCATAAATCACAATGAACTAGTTCAAACATCCTACTAGCTCTACTAGTACTCCTAGGAAAACTTGTTCTAGGTTGATGAGCACGAAAACACACATCACACCCATCGTTATTGCAACTACTAACATCAGAAGGACTCACACACGGTAAATGTCTCAAAACTTTCTCCGAAGGATGACCCAAACGCTTATGCCAGAGATCAATAGATGTCATTCCCTCCACAGCATTAATCTTCACCGTCGGAACACCCCGGAAAAAGAAAAGTCCATCTTCCCGCTCACCCGCTCCAATCAGCATCCTCGTCTCGCGGTCCTGTAATACACACAAGGATTTAGTGAACTGAACAATACAATTGTTCGAATCTACCAACTGCGGAATGGAAATCAAATTACAATCCAGATTAGGAACAAACAAAACATTATATAATTTCAGATTTCCAGGAAGAATAACATCTCCCTCATAAGTAGCATCTGCAGAACTACCATCAGGCAAACCAACTGGACACCCAGGAATTTTTCGCGCTGCACACAACTGCGAAAATGTTCCTGTCACATGATGTGTAGCACCCGTATCAATTATCCACAAACACTCACCCGTCAGACGATCTTTCGGTTTCGGCATATTCAGCAAGTCCAAAAGATTTTGCCACTGATCAGGTGATATTCCAGCCAAACCTGCACTTGCAGGGTCATGCGTGTGAGAAGCATCAAACCCCCCACCGCCGGGTTTGTCATTAGAGGGACCAGCCACGGCTTTGTTAGCCCGTGCTGCTGGTGGTGTGCCTCGGCCCCCACGGCCTCGAGCCGTCCGACCACCACGCGAAGCCGACCCCCCGCGCCTCCCGCGAGGACGATCCGCCCACCATTCGGGATACCCAATGAGTTCAAAACAACCTGTTACTTCATGACCTTCGAGATGACAATGTGTACACACCAATAAATCCGAGTTGACGCGGGATTTTGAGCGAGCATCGATTTTAAACGCCAAAGAGTCACCCGGCGTGGGAGAAGCACGGGCGCCCCTCAGACGCTCGTCCTGGGCAATAAGCTGATAAGCGCGAGCCACCGTGGGCAAAGGGGACTGCGCGAGAAGGTTAGATCTAAGAGGACCATAGCAATCATCAAGTCCAATCAAAAACCGATGCAAACGATCATCTGCACGTTGTTGTTCAAGAAACCGAACCACCGAACACTGTGCACCCCCCGTGGCGCAAGTCGGCGCAACTTCTAGAGAGGACAATTCGTCCCACAGCCGAGTCAACCGACCAAAATAGTCAGCCAAAGGTTCCATCTTTTGTTGTTTACAATCGCTAATCTGCGATTTTAGGTGACAAATCCGAGTTCCATCAGAAACGCAATATCGTTCCTGCAGATGAGCCCACAGTTCATGGGCGGTTTCATAGAATGAGACGGAGTTGCGAATGGAAGGGGAAATTGTGTTTAGGAGCCACGACACAAGCATGGAATGAACAGTACTCCAATCAGCCAGTTTATCAGGGGTCGTAGGTTTAGGAATAGTGCCCAGTAAGAAACCCAGTTTACGTTTAGCATTCAGAGACATGCGAATAGCACGTGCCCATTCATCAAAGTTGTCATCTTTCAACTGAATTGGAGTAATAATGTTACCTGGATTGTCATTGGAACCAAGAAAGTATACAGGATCCGGTTTAAGAGGAGGAGATGGGTTGGATTCCGTCATCACGACACGTCGAGGTCCGCGGGAATACTGACGGAAGGGGGACGCTATGATCGATGAAGGAAAAAAAAAAATTTCAAGAACTCACGTGATAGGCGCAGCAAGCTGGGCGAAGACGTCGGCGTTGGTCGACGATCAGGGATACTGTGTTCAGGGTTTTTGTGTGAGTGTCGAGATTTTTTTTTTTTTTTTTTTTTTTTTTTTTTTTTTTCCGTTTCCGGCGATCGATTGATCGTGGGTGGAGAGGTTTGTGTTTGACCTTAGGCTCTTGATACCATGTTAAGTTTGAGGTTAATGTTGTCTCTCTCCATCTCATTCATCAATAGAATATATATATACATCCTGCATCTAGGGACCCATTAAGGGAAGCCCATTAGGGATAACATGCTATCCCTCCAGTCTATCTTAAATACATAAAGATAATTCCTAAAGGTTAGGAATTATCTTTATGTATTTAAGATAGACTGGAGGGATAGCATGTTATCCCTAATGGGCTTCCCTTAATGGGTCCCTAGATGCAGGATGTATATATATATTCTATTGATGAATGAGATGGAGAGAGACAACATTAACCTCAAACTTAACAGTTTGACTTCAGCTTTTTTGAGGGGAAGGTTTGACTTAAGCTTTCAATAGTTTAAAGCAAAAGGAGGAAAAGACCACTTGTTGGAGTTCTTCAACAATCTCCATCAAGAGGTATTAATATTATTAATACAAAAGACAAGTTTAAGATGTAATTGATTACTTTCTCTTTTGATATACAAGAAAAAATCAAAGGTGTTTCCTTCACCCAGAAAGAGATGTTACATCTCCTAACTGAACATAAGAGATAATAACACCTTATGATTCATCGTATGTAATTTAATGTATTCTTTCTCTTGTCTTAACACTATCATTTCCTGAATTTGGAAATAATTGTCTATAAGTTTTTTGGCGTTGTTACACTCTCTACATCACCCAACTAAGCACAACTATTAATTGACCATTATATCTTAAGAGAGGTGACAGATTTCTCTAAACATACCAAATCAGTATATATGACAATTACTTCAAAACAGAGGTCAGAAACTTTAAGATAAAAAGAGCATATCATACGAAAAAAAATCAAACTAAGACATATCAATCAACATCAAAAGAAATTGTGACAATTAGGTGCTTTTGAAAAATTAAAGCCCTGAATCTGCAGTAATTAGAAGAGATGATACAGTACATGTGTTCACGAGTATCTTTGCACTTGGAGCAAGTTAAGAGGGTCACTTCTTTTGGATCTGGTTTGCCAATATCTCCACATATCTCACATGGTTTTCCCTGTACACCAAAAAAAGGCAGCAAAAAATTTCAATCTACATAACTCCTTATAAAATCGTCGCTCTAGCAAGGATAATAGATGTAAAACCATCATTAATCAGTATGTGACCGCAAGTCATTTAAAACTGATCATGTCACTTCAAAAACTTTGTTTCCATAGCTAATTTAACTCAGTGTAGTTATAATAAACTGCAATTGCTGCTTCATGTACAGTGGTCAAATAAATTTTGTCAAAGGTTCAACACCAAATAAGAATATTGCAGAAATGCAAGAAAGATGGAAATATATGTTTCAATGACGACAACATTGAAGTAACAACCACAAGACTCCCACATGACACTAATCATAATGAAATTGCAGATACAGAAGACTGCACAATGACATTCATCACCATCATGAATTCACCACTTACCCTTGAGATAATTACAAACTGATAGTCCATATCTAATTCTCTACACATGGTGAAGAAGACGACATCTAATAGGAAACGAACAGAGTAATATGTGCATGTAGCAAAACTGAAAAAATTAACAAACTAGGCAAAAACTTGGAGGGTCCTTATCTTGAAACCCCAACGTGACAGCATAAACAAGATACAAGAATATCAGCGGAAGTAGAGACCAAGTTTCAGACTTTGGGAAATGACTACTTGACTAATTAGAGTTTCAGCTTCAAAAGGAATGAAGGCTTGGCATTAACTAATTCACTTGATGACTAATTTCAACCTAATGAGCTAGTAATTTACACTGAGTTAAAAAATCTACCGCCTTCCAGAATTATATTGAAGAAAAGTCTGCAGGCTAAATAAAAATTAGGAAACATGTGAAAGTATAGTGATGGTCCTGTTTGATGCCAAATAAAGATAACTAAAAAATAAAGGGAAAGCAAAAGAGTGATACAATCTTCAAATTTCAAAAAAAATCACGGAATTTATTCAAAAAACTATACTAATTAGAGAGCAATGACATATTTATCTAGATGTATAGGGAAAAACAACATTCAGTCTTAATCTGAACTTGTGTATAATATATATTAAAGAGTGCATGGATATTATATTAAAGAGGTTATATGAACCAAATTTCATTATTTTAAGGATAAGTTTGAACTCTTGAAAGCTTTCAAGTTCAATTTCAATTTCAACCTTTTTTTAAAAAAAATCAAGTTCAAATTTCAACCTATGGACATTGTTTGACTGCATTATCCCATTGGTATTAATCTAGTATTCCAAATTCTTAATTTGCGATTATGCAATGACATAGAAGAAACATGTTGCTGAAATTTGATGAAGGCTTAGCTCAAAAGCAGAGATCGAGGTCTTAGCCTCTTAGGTACTTCAAAGAATCCTGCACATATCGGATGCCCAGTAGATAAGACCCAATAGTCTACTCAACTAACTCATACTTAAGATTAGAGCAGAATCCACAGGTAAGACCCAATATTCTTATCAACTAACTCATACTTAAGACTTAAGAGTAATGAAAGCAAATGTGCAATCCTTTGGGAAACAGAGAGACTATGTTGCAATAATTACCCATCTTTCAAGCTAAAGAAAGCAAATCTCCAATGCTAACTAACTTTTAGAAAAATAAAGTGATGGTATTTATATAAAATCATATACATTTTTCAACCTTGAGATGCAATAATTATGCAAGTTACTAACAACTCATAAGTCATAATACACAGGAACAAGCCAAAAAGAAAAGCAGGGTTAAAATAAAAAATATGCAAGTTACCCGCAACTCATAATCACAGGATGACAGGAACAAGCCAAAAGAAAAAGCAAGGTTAAAATGAAATATATGTCATCATTTAATATCAGAGAAAAGCCAAACCCTACTAAACTCTCAATCCCCTATCTTAGAAAAGCCAAACAGGTAAACACAATGAGCCAAGTTGAATAGAAAAGAAGTTCAACAATGATAAACATTTACTATAAATGACGCCAATTAATACTACCTCCGGTCTTTATTAGTTTAGCCGTATCCCTTTTTTCGATGTCTCTTATTCATTTACCCATTTCTTTTGTTTCTATTTTTGGAATAAGACCACTAACTTTCCATCATACATATATTTAACTTTAACATAAAATAATAGTTTTTTTTTTCTATGTCTCGCGATATTGTTTCACCTAAAACTTTGTGCAAAAGAAACAGGGGTAAATTAATAAAGACCATAGAGAGTAACATATATGCAAAGACATTCTTAAGAGTTCTGTGCAACCCCACTACAATAAAAAAAGAACTTTTTTAAATTCAGAGGGACTGTTGATGTGGGGCATAAATATAATGAAAGAGATCGAAGAAGCCGAGGACTAAGATAAGCAAGATATACTTAACAGTTTGTTTGGTAGAAGGAATTTGGAAGGAAAAGAAAGGAAGTGGAAGGAAATTTATTACTTTCCAATGTTTGGTTCATTAAAAAAAAATTAAGTGAAAAGAAATGGGAGAAATTGGAAAGAAAGACTCTTTAATAAAATTTCACTTTCCTTTCCTCCCAAAAGCGGGGGAATGAGGAAGGAAAGAGAAAATTTATACCAAACATGAGAAATTAAGGTTTTTTTCCTTTCTCTTCCATTCTTTTCTTTTCTCGTCCCTTCCTTTCTCTTCCCTTTCTTTCCTTTACTAAAAATGAACCAAACACACTGTAAAAGTTAGGGCTTTGATTGTTCCTTCCTTCACCATGTCCTATCACTATCATATAAACTTTTTATTAGAAGTTCAGGAGAGTAGAGTTGAAATAATGTGGGTGAATGAATATTGAATATTAGTATAAAGTAGTATTTCCTTCGTTTTTTTTAATTACTATATTTTTTTTGTATATGGGTGTTTTTTTTACGTGCTACATTTTCTTATTTGGGGTATTTAGCCCACACCATAAAGTATTAGTATTATATTTGTTTTTCTTTTTTTCCACCCAAAAATACTACTTTTTCACTTTTTTCCATTATTTTATATTAAATGGCTCAAAAAGTACCCTATCAAAAACTTAAAAGTGACATTACCTTAATTGTTGTGCATTATCAAATGTAACAAGTAAAAAAAACGGAGAGAGTATAAACATTAATAAATGCGGTCCAAATAATTATCAAGAACAAGCAAATCCCATTAAAACTTTAAGAGTTTTTCCACTACTTGTTAAAATAATAGTAACATCTATCTATTAGATACGGATTTGTTAAGAAAAGTAGCAATGTCTATATATGAGACGTGGATTTGTGTCTAACACCCTTTTTGGTACCAATTGTTGCTTGTTTTAAGAATGCAAAAAGATATGACATTTCTACTAATTTCTAAACACCCCCCCCAAAAAAAAAAGCATAATGGGTCAAATATGCAATCCAAATAATCATCAAGAACAAGCAAATCCCATTAAAACTTAAGAGTTTTTTCACTGCTTGTTAAGAAAGTAGTAACAACTAACATCTATCTATTAGACACGGATTTGTTAAGAAAATAGCAATGTCTATCTATAAAACGTGAATTTGACGTCTAACACCCCCATTTGGTACCAATTATGGCTTGTTTTACGATTGCAGAAAGATGTGCTAACATTTCTACTAAATTCTAACCTCCCCCCAAGAAAAAGCATAATGGGTCAAATTAACCAAAACCCATTTCCACCCAACATGCGTAGCATCACTGCATCACATTCTTTAAATTCTTCTTGTACCAACAAAAATATGCAAGAAAAAGCAACTCTAAACATACGCTAGACACGGATTTGTTAAGAAAGTACAACATCTATCTATTAAACACGGATTTGTTAAAAAAGTAGTAACATCTATCTATTAGACGCGAATTTGTTAAGAAAGTAGCAATATCTATCCCATTAAATTTGGCGTCTAACACCCTCGTTCAGTCGTTTGGTACCAATTATTACTTGTTAAGAAAGTAGCAACATTTCTACTCATTTCTAACACATCCAAAAAAAAATAAAAATAAAAGCATAATGAGTCAAATTAACCAAAACCCATTTCTACCCAACAAGCGTAACATCATATTCTTTAAATTCTTCTTTCAAAAAAAAAATTCTTTAAATTCTTATTGTACCCACAAAAATATGCAAGAAAATCCCCTGAAAAGAATATGCAAGAAAAAGCAACTCTAAACATACGCTAGTTTAGGAGGCAAAGAAAATTTAAAAAAAAAAAGGACAAAAATCCATTTTCACTGCAATAAAACTAACAGTCTTGATTTCACAATTGGCAAGAAAAAACACTACAAAGAAACAAAAGTATAACAAAAAAAGAGCATAAAAATAGAAATGCACTGAGCATTGAGCAATGTAGATTGTGGGTATTGTCGTAAAGAAGTTGAAGAACATTAAAATTAGAAGAAAAACGAAACTTGAAATAATCAAACAGAAACAAGGGAAGAAGAGAAAATGGATTAAAAAAAGTTGTAGTAGTACAAGAAATGAGTAAAAAGATTTGATGTCCCATTACCGTATTATGATTGTGTGGGTCAGCCATTTTTCTTTGTTTCTATACTCTCTCTCCTCAGAATTGTTTAATGTCAAGAGGTTTGAAGCAAAGTACTGAATGCGACGGGAAGAAGAGAGAGAAAATACAATGGATAGCGTGGTACTAGTGGAAATGTGGAAGTGTATGAGTATTAATTAGTACAAGTCATGAAGTAAATAGTTATAATTTGGAGCTAAATTGGCGGAAATTGATTTTCCGTACATGGGAATTGACTAGATTCTACAAGTTTTGATTGGTCTTCCAAGATTATTTAGTATTTAGGCTATGTTCTTTTCGTCTGTTCTATCTGATCTGAACTTTTTTGATTTCGTCTGATATGATCTTTTTTGATCTAGTCTGATCTGAACTTTTCTGATCTAGTCTGATCTGAACTTTTCTGATTTGATCTAAACTTTTTTGATCTGGTCTGATCTAATCTGAACTTTTCTAATTCCATTATTCTTATTATTGTTGTTGTTATTATTAACCTCCAAGAAATTATTATTATTATTATTATTATTATTATTATTATTATTATTATTATTATTATTATTATTATTATTATTAAGCAATTGCATACTTTTTTGTCAATATCATTAGATTTACAACTCCACCACTTACAACAACTACTACATTCTATTTTAGCATACCTACTTTTTACTTCCAATAAAAGTAAATAATATCAAAAAAAAATTGTAACCAACAAATAACAATAATAATCGCAATTAAAGAAGGAAAGAGAACATATGAAAAAAATAGAAACTCTTCAAGACAACTTGCATTGTGATTTTACAATGCATCTTTAAATTAATGACTTAGTTTTAATTTTTTATATATGAAATATTGGTACACATATCTAATAAACTAGTAGTTTTATGTTAACCAATTTACTTAAAACGTGTCACAAACTTTGACCCGAATCCATTTATTTCGTGTTGATTTTTGGTCTCATTGTCGTGTCATGTCATTCCTTACATCATCATCATTATCATAATAATAATAATAATAATAATAATAATAATAATAATAATAATAATAATAATTAAAAAAAGAAATAAGGATAAGGCCTGAATTTTTCTGATCTGAATTGATTTTTTCTGATCTTATCTGATTTTTTCTGATCTGATCTGAATTTTTTTGATCTGATATGAAATTTTTTGATCTGATATGAAATTTTTTGATTTGATCTGAAATTTTCTGATCTGATCTAATTTAATCTAATATTATCAAATTTGAAATAAGCACTAGAGTGCTTAATTAAGTGGAAAAATTGTGAACTACTCCCTTCGTTTCCTAAAGATCTTCCCTCTTTCCGTTTAAGTGCGTTTCTAAAAGATCTTCCCTCTTTTACTTTATTCCTTATTTGGAAATTTGTTTTCCCTTTTTGCCCTCTCATGTCCCTATCATATGGTCCAACATCACATTATTAATTCAGCTTTACTCCCTTTCTCTCTCATACTGTAACCCCTTTTTATTTGATTATTTATGTTAACCCCTTTCTCTCTCCTACTTTATCCACCCCATATCTTCCTTGGTATCTATAGGAACAATAACAAGGAAGATCTTTAGGAAACGGAGGTAGTAGTACCTTTTGTAGCACTGATTTTGTGAACTAGTACATTTACTGTTTTATTTTGTCAACCAATACCTTTAAGTACTGTAATGTTTTAATTTCAGTACCTTTTCTAAATTTTCCGACCAACATGGTCAACAATCCAACGTTGACTTCCTTTTTCCCTCCAACTTTTGTGTTTTTTTGGCTTCTTAAAGCGTGTGCTCTTAATCTCCTCTTTTGACTCCCTTTTCCCCCAAATTTTCACTCCTTCATCTTCCTCTTTACTCTTTCACCAACCTTAGTTTTGTTTCGGTAAATTCTCTCACAATCTCTCTCCTCTAACATTATTTCTCCTATCTGTCTCTCTCATCCTAAGGATTATTCTGCTAAGCTGATCCACTATCCTTGTGGAAAGGTACCCAATTTTGCCTTTTTGGACCATATTGCAGCGAAACGTTTGGCTAAGGAAGATCCATACTTTGAAGCAGGCATTATTGTATAAGATTAAAACAACAAAAATTTAGCCTTAATTTTTCGAAAATAAAACCAAAAGAATGAAGAGAACACACCTCCAAATTGGAGAAGAATTACTTGGAATTTAATTATTCTACAGTTGAATTATATTTCACAAGGTAGAATGTAGGGTAGGCAGGGAGAATTTTGAGGAAGATGGACAAAGTTTCTATTTTTGGGGGAAGGGGGGATTTAAATGAGGGGATTATTTTGGGTGAGTGAGAGAGAGGATGCAAAAGAAATAATGTGCAACACACGCACAAAAAATAGAGGAGAAATGAAGTCAAGGTCGGATTGTTGACTATTTTGGCCGGAAAAATTAGAAAAGGTATTGAAATTAAAACATTAGAATACTTAAAGGTACTAGCTGACAAAATAAAACAGTAAAGGTACTAGTTCACAAAATCAGTGCTAGAAAAGGTATTATTTCACAATTTTTCCTAAATAAGTTAAAAAGAACATGGCCTTAGGGTCTGTTCTCTTCGGCATAAAACAGCTAAACTGAAATAAACTGAACTGAACTGATTGGAGCTGAACTGAACTGAATTGAATTAAATTAAATTAAATTAAATTGAATTAAATTAAATTAAATTGAATTAAATTAAATGTAATAAATATATAAATAATATTTAAACAAATATTAAACAATTATTATAATGATAAGTAATAATAATGAATAATAATAATAGTAGTATTTTGGATATTTTTAAATGATAGTTATAAATAAATAATATTAATAATCATAAATTAATAATAATAATAATAATAATTAATGATAATTAATAATTATTATTTTATTTATTTGTATTAATATATTAATACTTGATGATGATATAATAACAATAATATCTAAGAAGTAATTAATATTACTATTTTAATAATTACATTTAATAATATAATAATATTTAGTAATAAAAATAATGATTGGGTTGCACCGCGAAAATTACATCATAAACCGTCTTGACGTAATTTGATTGGTTTATGGGCTAATAAACGTGGGTTTATTTGTGCTTTAACCTAAACCATGTTCCTCCTAATAATAATAGTAATAATAATGAGTAAAACTATAATAAACAAAATAACAACAACAACAACAACAACACAAACAACAACAACAACAACAACAACAACAACAACAACACAACACAACACAACAACAACAACAACAACAACAACAACAACACAACAACAACAACACAACACACAACAACAACAACAACAAACACAACAAACAACACAACAACACAACAAAAACAACACAACAACCAACACAACAACAACAACAACAACAACACAACAACAACAACAACAAACAACAACAACAACACAACAACAACAACAACAACAACAAAACAACACAACAACAACACAACAACAACAAAACAACACAACAACAACACAACAACAAACAACAACACAACACAACAACAAAACACAAACAACACAACAACAACACAACAACAACAACAACAACAACAACACAACAACAAACACAACAACAACAACAACAACAACAACACAACAAAACACAACAACAACAACAACAACAACAACAACAACAACAACAACAACAACAACAACAACAACAACAACAACAACAACAACAACAACAACAACAACAACAACAACAACAACAACAACAACAACAACACTTAATAGTAATGATATAAAAATAAATAATAATGATAAAAATAATAATAAGAGTAATTAGTAAAATAATTTTCACCAACATAATAATAATATTTAACAAAATGGTTATAAAAGAATGAAGCTGAACTGAACCGAACTGATTGGAGCTGAACTGAATTGAACTGAATTGAAAATAAATTGGGGAGAACAGGCCCTTAGTCTTAAGTTTCATATCATATTAATGCCATTTTTAGGCATTAAAGATGGATAACTATGTCTATCTTTTATTATTATTATTATTATCGGTTTTTTCACCAAATACCCCCGACAAATCGCGAAATTCACAATATACCCTCAATGTTTCAACAATTCACCATATACCCTTGACTTTTAATTTTTTGTGCACCAAATACCCTTTTTCTAACCGTCGTTAAGTCACAGTTAGCTTTATTTACGATTTTGCCATTATTAACTCCTAACCCTAACTTCTAAACCTGATTCCTAACCCTAATCTAAACCCTAATCATAATCTAACCCCTAAACCACCCCACCCCCACCCCTTCCCCTCCACCCCAGCCCAGCCCCCACTGCCCCACCACCTCACCCCCACTGCCCACCTCCCCCTCCCTCTACCTCGCATTTCCGACGGACCCGCAACCCCCCTCCATCGCAACCCCCATTTTCGAAAAAACATCGAAATTCGAAGGGGAGGGGGAGGAGGAGGGTTGCGTGTCTGACGAGAGGGGGAGGGGGAGGAAGGTTGCGCGTCTGACGGGAGAAGGAGGGGGTTGCGCATCTGACGGGAGGGGGAGGGGGAGGGGGAAGGGGAGGAAGGTTGCACGTCTGACGGGAGGGGAGGGGAGGGGGTTGCGCGTTTGACGGGAGGGATGCTGCCGGGGAGGGGGGAGGCCGACGGTGGAAGGGAGGGGGATGCGGCGGTGGAGGGGAAAGGGGTGGGGCTGGGGGTCGGGGTGGGGGTTGGGCTTGGGCTTGGGGTGTAGGGGTGTTGGGCTGGGTTAGGGTTAGGGTTTGGGGTAAGGGTAAGGGTTAGATTAGAGTTAGGGTTAGATTAGAATTAGGGTTTAGGGTTAATAATGGCAAAATCGTAAATAAAGCTAACGGTGACTTAACGACAGTTAGAAAATGGGTATTTGGTGAACGTTTTCGAACACTTAGGGGTATATGGTGCATTTCTGGAACATTGAGGGTATATTGTGAATTTGTTGATTTGCCGGGGGTATTTGGTGAAATATCCGTATTATTATTGAGGGGGATAACCCTTTCTATATCTTGTAATATGGTTCTTTTTTTTCATTTTTCTTAGGTGCTTTGAAAATATATTCTTATTTTAAATATTTCTATATCAATTACTGTAATCCCCCACAATTTTAAAGAATTTTCATAAATATATTAAAGTATTTATGTAGTTATATTTAAATCCAAATGAGTTTGGAAAATGATTTGACTTTTAAAAAGGGTTGACTTTAAAAGTCAACATAAATTATTTTTCATAGCTTAATAAAATTTGAAATATTTTAATTAAGCATGTTGTAATAAGAGTTTTAAATACTAAAAGTATATTGAAAAGGTAGTTAATGGAATCGAAAGCCCAAAAGTGATAAAAAGGGAAAGAGTCATTTGATGACTAAAGTTTAAATAGCCCATCTTATTAGTTAGGGGTGTTCAACGTCGGATATCGGATCGGGAAATTGCGATCCGAATCCGATCCGAAATTTTCGGATATTCGAACTTTTCGGATCGGATCACCGGATTTTCGGATCGGATCGCCGGATTTTCGGATCGGTCCGTTCAAATTTTTGAAAAGTCCCGATCCGAAAACCCGAAATTTTTTCCGGATACCCAATTCGAAATATCCGAAATCTTAAAATCGGATAGGATATCCGAAATTTCGGATCGGATCGGCGGATTTTTGGATCAGATATTTCGAATCGGATATTTTTGCACACCCCTATTATTAGTCATCAAGTTTCATTAATTAAAATCTCTTTTCCTAAGCCCACAAGTACAAGCCTTTATATAAATATCCTAAAAACCCAATTATTTTACCCTACACACTTATTTTTCTCCACTTCACACGTAATTTCTCTCCCTCTCTCACTCGGCATTCTCTCTCTCCTCCTTGTGCGTCGTTTTCTTCATCTTTTCCTCTCAAAAGTTCGTTTCTTCTTCTTCAAGTAACGTTTCTTGTTCAACAAGAAACGTCACAAATCTTTTTTTCTGAGCCAAGAACCGACTGACCGCCGGCCCCTGCTATGGTTGCTGCTGTCCGGCGCCTTTTTCCTCATTGTTGTTGGTTGTTTTCTTTCTTCCTCTCTAAGATTCCATTAAAATACTAGTTTTTATGTTATTATATTGTTATTTATCATGTTTATGAATTAAAGTACTGTTTTATTTATATAAATAATTTTCGGTTATTATGATTGTTATCATAATAAATTTCAGATTTAATATGTTAAGTTTATTTTAGTTTTTATTATGAAATTTATAGTTTTTAGGGTTTTTAATTACTAGAAACTATACATATAAAGTATAAATCATGAGATTTGGTTGGTACATAATTTATATATGTATTGAATATTTTTCAGAAGATTTATTAAATATTATAAGTGCTGTAATTTCAGAAAATAAGTATTTTAAGAGTTTTAAATGATTTTTAATCACTAGAATAGTTGTACTATACTAGGGATTAAAAATAACGAAAGTTTGGTACGTAAAAACGATTTTAAAACACGTTTAAGGGGGTTTTGATCGTTTTAAAGTTGCTGTAAATTTTTAGTTCGAGATATTTATTTCATTACTTTATTTTCTAGGCGGAGATTTCGTAGTAGGAGACTTTTAGCGAGTAAAAGTGGCCTACCGATTGATTTATACAAGGTACGTATAGGCCCGACCCTGGGGCGGGGCAGGCGGGGCGCCCGCCCAGGGCCCAGAAATGTGCAGTTGGTTAAGTGAGTAACACAGCGTTAATAATGCATATATCTTCTATTAGAAAGATGATAGTTGTTTGCTTTTGTAGGAATGTTAAGAGCGTGGGAGTTCAAAGGTTCGATTCCTATTATGGCTTGCCTATCATTTTGTTTCTTTTTGTTTTTGTTTTTTTGTTTTTCTTTTTGTTTTCTTTTTTGTTTTTGTTTTTTTTTTCTTTTTCTTTTTCTTTCCTTTTTCTTTTTACAATTGGCAAAGATGTTCTCCTTTCTTAGTTGTTACTTTCCTTTTCTTTTTTATTTTCTTTTTCCAATATTTTCAACTTACTTCTTCATTTCCTTTCTACCACCATCTTATATTATTTTATTTTTTTAGTCAATATGATTTTATATCTTATATACCTTGAAATTGTAAATTATTAAAAATAATGTATATATCTAAAGCCAATACTTAGATTCTTAATATTCTTTATAGGTGTTGGTGATAAAATATATTTTATATTTTCGATTTTATTCGTCAAGTTATTAGTTTATATAATTTATTAAAGGCTACTTCATTCGTCCCATAATAGTTTGAACACTTTGTTTTTTGTTTGTTCCATTTTAATTTTACACACTTTTATTTCTGGTATGATCCCACTATTATTAAGTAATTTCTCTCATTTTCAGTAAAAGATACCCACCAACTCTTATTACATACATCTATTTTTTTAATAAAAATAAAATTTGATATTATTTCTTACATTATGTGACCTAATAAATGTACGGATATTTCTAGGACGGAGTGAACATTAGATATGTATTAATCATATAAATATGAAATTTTTTTTTTTTTTAAGAAATAGTTGTTGATAAATATGAATTAGTCGATTCTCAAATAGTTTTTATCTTGTAAACATGCATATTTTGTTAAATGTATTATGCTTTAGGGGCCCTTTTTTCATATATTGCCCCGGGACCAATAATGTTCAGGAACGACCCTGGGTACGTACATCATCTACGTGCTATGTGATTTAGAAGCATGCTCTAAGAGTATTTTATTTATTAGTATCATGTATAGGACTCTATTTGTTCATATATATGATTACTGGAATTGTTTTTACATGTTATTTGCCTGTGTGCTACATGTAAACTAGAAGTGGTTATGATTATAAATGTTTGTATGGAAGATTGATGCAAGCAGGATAAGTCAAGTTTATTTATTAATTTGTGAGTGAATTAATATAAGTTAGAGTGAATCATGTCTTACATGTATTCTTTGAGTATTATTTACTATCTTATAAGGACCGTGGACCTTATTTGGTAAGTTACAAGTTCTACCTATATAAAGGTAAAGTTTATTGTTGGCTAGGTTCAACAAGCAAGTTAGTAAAGTATAAAAAGGAGTTAAAGGAGTCTTGATTGATGAGTTGTGATCACTTGTTAATCCAAAGATAAAAAGAGATTATGTTATGACTGTTTGAGTATTAGTTATGTGTTGCTTGTTTGTTGTGTCAACACAAGTAATAAAATATATTCAACGTAAAGTGAAACGAGAATAGGTTATAGACTTTAGATTGGTGCACGTCTAGAGTTGGACACTAAGGGTTGGAATGCATGGTGAGCGTGCCATGGGTTCTTCTAGGAATGGATTGATCACCATCCCTCTTTCAGTTCAAAGGTTCTCGATATCGCAGGTCATTTTTGGAATATGTGGTAGCTCCCATATTTCCTATTTTTAGATAAGTCAACTCGTCCAATAACTATTCCATTTAAAGAAAGAAATAAAGTTTAGAGTCTAGTTCAGTAATAGTTGTCTGCAGATTATTATATGTTTATATTATTATTTATCCCCGCAAGTTACTTTTGTAGTATCATGTTTAGGATTATTAATGCCTGATATGTAGTACTCAGCTTTGCTGATTACTTGCTTGTTGTGTGTGTGATTATGACTTTGCCTATTGATCTTGTGGTGATCCTTCGGGGGGAGCAGAGTCGAGAAAGCATTGACATTACAGGTTCGCAGATGCATCTCATTGAGAATCTGGAATGGAGAGACTCATTGTATTACTATATCATTTAAGTTGCTTTCGTAGGAATTGTGTTTTCAGACATTAGTTTTTGAGTTGGTATGTTTTAGTTTCAGACATTGTTATTGGTTTCATAAGTTTTAATAAAGTTGTTTTTAGTAAGTTGTTTTCCGCTGCAAAATTCTGAGTAAGCCGAAACGTTATCACACGGGCGATAATGCCTGGGTAATTCTCTAAGGTTTATTATAAAAGTATTTTCTAGAAAGAGAGAATTATCGGGGTGTTACAATTACTCCCTCCGTCCCATAATATAAGTCTCCTTTCCTTATGTGGTGTCCCAAATTATAAGTCCTATTGCTAAGTAAAGCCATAAATTATTCCCATTATATCCTCATGAAAAAAAAATTCCAGAATGCCCCTCATATTTTAGGAATACAATGCATCAGGTTTAATGAGAAATGGGATCTTTGACCCCATTTACTTCCATATTTATTGCGTACATCATGCATCAACACACTCATTTTTTTCTCTCTCCTTTACTTTCCTCTTTTCCACTTTTTCTCTCTGCATTTTGGGGTTCAAAGTCCCCTGTTCATATGGAACCCTAGAAGTGTATTGCATCAATTTCTTCAGATGTATGAATTTCTTCAATGATTGTTTGAATTTTTCAACTTCTTTTCTGTTTTTAATGTTTTCATATATGAATTGCATCTTCAATTAAAGATTTCTTTGAATATTTTTGACTTCATTACTGTAACCTTATTTAAGTTCATGCATAGATTTCGATTTTGAAAATTGTTCCTAAATCTTTTATTTAAACGCAACAATGTGATTTATTTACAGCCGTTGTATTTGGCTATACAAAAGTTGAATCTGTGTGATGGTCTTTCTTGTGATTTTATTGGTTGAGAGAAATAAATAAAGTGATTTCATTGGTTGATATTGTTAAGGATGAATTTGTCAATATTTGGTTTGCTGAAAACTGCATTAAGCGCTCAAAACCTTTGAGCTTCCCTGCTATTCATTTCTGCACGCTTTACTTGTATCAACAACTTCTTTTTAATTTTTTTTAAACAAAAATTAGGTGCTTCCCAATACAAGTGAATCCATGTATAATATCTAAAGAAGATTCCATCTGCCTTAATTCTCGCGTAAAAACAGAATCAAGACTTATATTATGGGACGGAGGGAGTATTTACTTTGGTGCAATCCTAATAGTTGTTTATGGTCCTTTGAATCAAACTTATTGGTTGAAACAACCAGCAGAATATACTAAAAGTTTCAATTAATGTTTTCTTGAAATTTTTTTGAAAAAAAATAATTTGATATGCAATATGAGTACAACATTAAACATGAGTTATGATATGTTCCACTATTCTTAATGTTCGTGAAAAATGAGGAAGAATATATATTATGAGATGCAGGGATTACTTCCTTCGTTTTAAATTATAAGGCATGTAAACCACTTTTACGCATATTAAGAATTTAGTTAGTTTTAGTTAGATTTGCATAGGTAATTAGAATTGACATTAAATATTCTATTGATAATAGAAAATAACCTATAATCTTATCTTGATAGTATAAAATTGCATTTAGTTTTACATTGGTAATATAAAATGCATTATATTTTGAAACAAAAACTTTTAGCTAAAATGTCTTATAATTTGAAACAGAGGAAGTATTAAACATAGATATTAATAATAAGTAGCGTACAACTCATTAGTATCAATATCCACCACACAGTGACATAGATGTGTAAACTATAAATAATTTGATCATTAAATATTGGTTGGGAGGGTAAGTTTTGTTTCTTGTTGAATGTGTACAAATGAGGGCTAAGCGCCTAAGCCATGTAAGAAGGGTTCACTCTCATCTAGAGCCTTAACTTGTTATGTTCATCTCAGAGATAAGCGAAATGAAGTATATCTCAAACCTTCATTATATAAAAGTCAATCAATCAACTCTTGATAAATTGAATTAAGGATGTATTCTATGCACTTTACAAAAATAAGTTTAGATCCAATTAGTTCAGATCAGTTAACACAAGTTTAGATAAGGTCCAATAAGATCATATTAGGTCTGATAAGTCTCAATAAGGTCCAAATAGTCAATGATCAAAAAGTTTCAATCAGGTATAATAAGTTCCAATAAGATCTAATAAGTTGGATTAGGTCTAATAATTTCAGAAAAGTTACTTCAGTTCACATAAGTTTTATCACAATTCAGATAAATTTAGAATTTTCAAAGTGAAGAGAACGCGCCCTAACTAATACTAGTGGTTGACAGGCTTTAAAAACCAAAAATGATAAATTAAAAGAGAAGAACGAAATCAAAGTAATACAGTTATTATCCCGATTTACTTCTCATGAGTGTTCAGTTAGATTTAAGATAAATCCTCCCTCCATTCACTCATTCTCTATGTCTCTCCTGTTTATATTTCCCCAACTTGTTTGTTTTTTAATCTATTTTCTTTGTTCATCTTCATGATTATTGCATCATACATTACCATATCATTCACCATTCATGCACCCCTAAGTCCCTAACTTACCCGAAATGTTGAGTGTATAGATAAGACATAAACCTCAATTTTTGTTAGTCGAATTAGGACATCAATTAAGGAATAATTCCACCATCCAAAGTATAGATATTGTATTAGTCGGCTTGAAAATCTTAGGTTGTCGAATGTGCCTAGTTGTTAACTAAAAGTCGTTAAACATATGTAAGGGGTTGTGCATGTTCAAGTGACTGTTATGCCTTGCAATTTATGTTACAATCTTGTGTGATTTTCTGGGCATGTATGTTCCTTATTGCTTATGATCTACTTCCTCCGTTTAGAAATAGTTGCACCGTTTCTATTTTGTGCACTATTCAGATCTTACACTTAGATTATCTTTGGTGATTTATATTTTAGGAAAAACATAGTCATGTGGGATCTTGTTAGATTTGTCTCCATGTAAATTTTTTTAATATCAACTTTTTATAATTTTTACTTATTGATAATTAAAGATATTAATGGTTGAAATCATACATCGGCATGCGTGAAAAGTAGAAACGGTGCAACTATTTCTAAACGGAGGAAGTATAAGTTAAACATATTGCATATATGAGTTTCCATAGAATATGCACTAGTAGAAAAAAGGCTACTTGCTGCGGTTAAAAAGTGCCCTATTGCTGCGGAATAGGGCGCGCAGCAATTAAGGGCGCAGCAATAGGTATAAATAATATTGCTGCGGTTTTAAACCGCAGCAATATAACGTAATATTGCTGCGGTTTTAATGAACAAACCGCAGCAATATTAGGAATTGTGGTGAAATAAGGTGGCCCAGAAAGTAATATTGGCGGTTCCTGGCCCAGAACCGCAGCAATATTACTTTTTTTATCAGATTTATAAGGGATATTGCTGCGGTTTTACCCGTAAAACCGCAGCAATATGTAGTAGTACAGGTAAAAATTTTTTTTTTTTTTTTGGTATTTTGTCATCAAATTTGAAAGATCACCACCGGAGTCAAAGCTGCCGTTCTCTTCTGATCGTGGACCACCCTTCAGATTCATCCCACTACTGAAGTGAGATCACCACCGGAGAGAGGGAGAATTCAAGTGAGACTGCTAAAAGTCGGATCTTTCCTTTACTAAAGTAAAGCATTTCATTGACCGCTTCAAACTCGTGAGCAAATCTCTTTCTTTGCTAGAACTCGTAGCCATATATGACAGAAGTACATAAAATTAATATTGAAAATTAATTTAAGCCCTAATTACAAAAATATATAACAAAAATAAAACAGATCTGGAAAAAAAATTAAAAAAACGGAAATTAAAAACAAAAAGAAAGACATAAGTGGACGAGGGCCAAAACAGCCGGACGGTGCGACAAACACGACGGCGTTGGTGCGAATGGTGCGAACGAACTCGACGGCGCTGGTTCGAACGAACTCGACGACGCTGGTGCGAATGAAGTCGACGGCGCTGGTCCGAACGGTGCGAATGAAATCGACGAAGCGGGCGAACGACCGTCTCCACCACAACACAGATCGGAAAAAAAACCGATATTAGAGTCCACCACCACTGTCGAAGATGAAGGGTGAGGGTCAAGGTGAGAGGACGAGTGGGATCTGAGAGTGAGGGGCGGCGAGAGGAGAGAGGAGTGAAGAGTGAGCGTGAAAGAGAGAGGAGTGAGGAGTGAGCGTGAAAGAGAGGAGTGAGGGTGAAAGAGAAAGAGAGCGGCTGTGAGTTGTGAGAAAGGAAATAAGACAAACCCTAACTGAGCATGCTATAATATATATTTTTATTGATATTGCTGCGGTTTTGTACAAGAACCGCAGCAATATATTAAAATATTATTAAATAATAATATTTTAATATATTGCTGCGGTTTTTTTCAAAAAACCGCAGTAATATATTTGGTCAAAAGTCAACTTTTTTTAAATTTTTTTTCTATTACACGATATTGCTGCGGTTTTTGGTAGAAACCGCAACAATATCTTTATTTTATATTTACCTTTTCTTTTAACGTGATATATTGCTGCGTATGGGTAAAACCGCAGCAATACCACCGCAGCAAATAGCATTTATTCTACTAGTGATGTCTTGTTACATTTGTTCTCATACATTATACATGGTTATATAGATATATAGAAAATGAAGTATGAATGGTATAGTGTATATAAAATAATAATTAGTATCCCTACGCTTGGAATGAAAGTGGCAAGTTGTAATCGCCCGTAAATTTATGAATTTTATAGTTTGTAACTGAATTTTCTTATTTTTGTAAAGTTTCCTCATTTCAGTTATTTGTATAACTCGAATTATGCAATTGTATTGATTTCAGTTGACTTGTGATTGATTGTTATAATTGTATTTTCGACATTTTTATTGTTGAACCCTAGTTTTGATGATGATAAAGGCACAAAGATGCAAACTAAGTATTGGACTAACAAGTTGTTCAAGTGAGTGAATTTCAAGGTATCAATAAAGGAACAAAGTGAATACTAAGTCAAGGAAGAAATCAAGTTTGGATTTTGAAGACTAAGTGAAGATGTTTCTATATTTGGTACTGGAGCAGCATTGGAGCAAGAAGACTAAAGCGAAGCTTTTTGTTTCTAATTCCATTGTAAAGGAACAAGTGAGAATGGTAAGGAACTATGACAATTTAGAATGAGAATGATCGTTTGTTACTTTGTAAGGAATAGACGAACTGGCGCTGAATTTATAATGTCAAAGGAACTAATAACTAAAAGGAGTTAGACTTAGGATGAAGCATTACAACGGTATATTTATGTCAGATGAGTAAATTATGCCTAGAATCTAGGTAACCGTTTTATTTAAGGAAAAATCTGATTTTAAGGAAAAAATTTAATTTTTCCAAAGATAATAAATTTTTTTTTTCCATTTTTATGGAAATATTTTAAAGATAATATTTTTGGTAAAAGGATTTTATTTCGGTTTTATTAATTAAAGTGTTTTTAATTAAATCAGATTTTCAAGTTAATTCTTAAAGTGGTTGCTAAAGTTAAGTAGCAGTAACTTGATTCTCTCCCACATTTAACAATGTTCATGGAGATCATGGGATGATTGAGGAACGTGTTTCTTCGGGTAAGGAACATCATGGGATAATGGTTCAAACCACTAATACATGTTTTAATCCTACGTTCTAAGTTATTACCACTATAAATACTAGCTAATGTCTAATGAAGTTTCATTAAGTGTGTCTGACTAAGTGATTTAGTGAGTTTAACTAAGTAAAGTGTCAGTGTCTTCATTCTCTCATAAAAGCCATTTGTTCTTTGCCTTCTTACTCTAATTCCACTAAGTTTATTTGATCAATTGTATTTTGGATTTTGGGGTAAGAGGACTTTGAATGAAGTTCTGTAAGAGAGAAGCTTTGAGTAAAGCATGTTAAAGTGAGAAAACTTCAAGTGAAGTTGAGAGGAACAATTGTTAAGGGAATAGCTGTTTAGGAACTTGAGTTTAGGAACTCAAGGTGTGGCTCGTGAGTAGAATTAGGTTGTAACAAAGTTGTTTGGCCTAATTAGTGAAGAGTTGAGTTTAAAAAATCCCTAGTGGTCGAAGTTGTTTCTTCTTGTTGGGCCCAAGAAGTTTTTCCTCGTAAAAATCCCTTGTGTTCCTTTAGCTTGTTTATTTGTTTAAATTTGAAATTCCGCAAAAAGTTACATTTATTTCTACACATACAATTCAAACCGGGTATTAAATAGTGCTCTTAATTAAAACTACTTCTTGAAAATGAATTACTCAATTATTGAATGTCATGTACTTTGCTTTATTTCCTAAACTCCTGTTTTTTTTTTAGGGGAATCTCCTAAACTCCTTTGAGAGTCTATCAATTTGCTATATGTACATTGATGACATTAGGGGTGTTTAATGAGCCTATTAGCTGGCTCGCAAATTATTCGAGGTCGATTTTTATGGAGCTGAGCATAGCAAAGTTCAATACTAAAAGTTCATGATCATGCTCGAAACCTCGAAATATATTTTAGCTATATTACTTACTATATATAGAAATTAAATGAAAAGTTACATTTTAATATTACATAATACTTGTGAAAAAACTCAATTTAACTAGTCTAAACCTATTTATAGAATATATATAAAATAATTTTTTAACTCAAGTTGAATTTTAAGGTAAATTGAACTAGAAAATTTTGAGCTTGAAAAGTTCGATACTTGACTCGAGTTTGAGTAAAATTGTAATGAGCCGAGCCGAGCCGAGCAACCTCAAGCCGGTCTCGGTTCGACTCGTTAACACCCTAAATGACATCGTTCTTTGGTCCTTTCATTTCTATTACTTTTATTCTGCTTAAAATTTATCCATGTGACCATGTTAATTTTTTTTTTTCAGTTTTACATTTGTTCATGACGGTAATCAAGGGGTATAGACTTACATGATGCAAAATGGAAGACCTCATGAAAGGACGTACAATACATTCATACATTTTCGGAGAAATTTTTTAGAACATAAAGTAGATGCCTAAATTAACTCGGAAAAGTTTAGAGCTTTGGATAGAAAAAAGATTAACCAAAGAAACCGAAGTTGGCACTGAAAGAAAAAAGATTTTAAAAAAACCTTAATGTGACTAAAACATCACATGAATGAAAGTCTAAAGTTAGAACAAATTCAACAATTTTTCTAACCAACTCATTCATTTCAATCTTACCCAACAAGCCAACACTATCATAGTATGTGTGTTCCCTGGCCTCTAGGTTTTCCTTGGGAGGGTCTGCTAGTCTCGGTACTAGGGTTCCTCGTTTGGGGGCTAATCCCCAATTTTTTTTCTTGTTTTTTCGATTAATCATGGCTACAGAACACGATAATGTCACTGATGTAGGGAGTAAGGAACTAGCAGTTACCAATGAGAGGGAGAACAAAAAAAGGGAGGAGGAAGAAAGGCGACAAATTAATGATGATATCTCGGACCCGGTGGAATGGCAGGAGGAGGACTCGGAGGAAGAAGATGCAAGAACGGAACTTGGTTTGGTCATTCGTATATGGACAAACCGACACATAAATCAGGCGGCCTTTATCAGTACTATGACAAATATATGGCAGGCGAAATTTGGGTTGGACATCAAAAACATTGGGAAGAACCTGTTTGTAGCCTAATTCCACCACTGGATGGATAAACAAAGAGTGATTGAGGGGCAGCCTTGGCACTTTGATAGACATGTGATATTGATGAATGACATTAAAGGTAATGTTAAACCCTCGGATATACAATTATGGGAGTTCCCGATTTGGGCTAGGGTTTATGATTTACCGTTTAAGGGGCGTTTAAATATTACGAATGTCACTGCGATTAGCAATAAGATAGGGACTTTCATAAAGATGGATCAATCTGGTGCAATGGGGATTGACAAATCTGTTAGGTTGAGAGTAATGCATGATGTTCGCAAACCTCTAGTCCCTACGGTGAAGGTGAGGATGAAATCGGGAGTGGAGGAAACTTTTAATGTAAAATATGAACGACCCCCACTGTATTGTTTCTTCTGTGGGAAGGTAGGGCATGGAACTAAGGACTGTGATGACGAGGATTCGGATGACGAAGGAGTAGTGAAGTTCGGAGGATGGCTTAAAGCATCCCCATGGAAAGTGGGTTATGTGGAAGAAAATACGCTGAATAGGAGGGGAGACAAATCGTGTGCGAAGGCCCTCTTTGTCACGAAACCGAAAAAGAAGAAAGAAGAGATTGTGCATGAATCAGTGGAAGTGGTAGCAGAATAACTGGATCGATGGGCGTTGAAGGAAAAGGAGACGAAGGAAAGGATGGAACAAACAAATACGGAGGAGATGGAGGAGGATAATGTAGTTGAGGTGAGGGACGAAGGTGTGGAGGTTAATGAAGTTCTGGGCCGAGAGGTACCCAAGGAAGCTATGGTTGATGACAAAACCTCAAAGTCACTTATCTCCCTGGACAACGTGCAAGCTGTGCATGGCAAGGGGACAAAAAAATGGAAGAGAGAAGCAAGAAAAAAGGAAGTGACAGGTGGAGGTATTACCCACTCCATAGGCCACAAAAGAAATGATAGAGATGAAAATCTTACTGGGTTAACTGAAGTAGAAATTGAAGAACTGAGGTACTTGAAGAGAGTTGGACTAAGCATGAAAGATACAGTGGAGACTAAGGTTCCAAATGCTGATGAGGAAGTGGCGGGCCCCACACATTGGGCTCTTGGTGACCAATGAAACACATCATATCATGAAATTGCAGAGGGTTGGGGAGCCCTACTGCAATAAATGCTTTGAGGAGGCTTTTGTCCTCTGAAAATCCCCAAATTGTCTTCTTATCGGAGACAAAACAAAAATCACATGAAATGGAGCACATAAAAAAGAAGCTAAGATGGGAGCATCTACTAGCAGTAGATTGCGCTGGTGAGGGCAGGCAGAGAAAAGGAGGGCTGGCTATATTATGGCGTCACGAGATACAAATTAAGGTAACGTCTTTTTCACAAAATCACATAGACGTTATGGTTGATGATGGGGTCTCAGGTGAGTGAAGATTTACTGGGCTTTATGGTTTCCCGGAGGAGGAGAACAAAGAGAGAACAGGTGCATTAATGGAGGCTTTAGCTCGCGCTACGGAGGTCCCATGGTTGTGTGGCGGGGACTTTAATCTTATGTTAACAGCAAGTGAAAAAAAGGGTGGTAATGGTTTCAATGTCCGAGAAGCAGAAATATTCAGACGAGCAGTTGAGTTGTGCAATTTTAGGGATATGGGCTTTGTGGGTTATGAATTTACATGGTCCAATAATAGAGGAGGGGAGGCAAATGTACAAGAGCGTCTTGATCGTTTTCTCATGAACGAGATGTGGCAGGCGAAGTTCCCGGGCTCATTTGTGTCTCATCTGACTAAAAGAAAATCCGATCACTTACCCATTATAGTCAGCGTTCGAGGTGCCCAAGAGGCAGGGGGTCATCGAAACAAAATATGACGCTTTCGGTTTGAGGCGATGTGGTTGAGGGAAGCTGAGAGTGAGGAAGTGGTAAAGGATGCATGGAGGATGGGTGACGATGCTGGAGTCAATATTGCCCGTATAGCTAATAAGTTGACAACCTGGAGTAAGAAGACATTTGGAAATACGGCCAAAGAAATTCTCTTATGTCAATTCCAAATGGAAAAAGAGCCTACGGAGAACGTTATGCACCAAATGCGATGCATTGATAGTCGCATAGACGAGTTGGAGAAAAGGGAGGAAGCGTACTGGCACCAACGGAGTCGACAAAATTGGGTCGAAGGGGATGATAAAAATACCACTTTCTTTCATCGGAAAGCAAATCAACGGGAACAGCGAAATAGTGTGCGACGAATTCGTAATGAAGCTGGAACTTGGTTTGAGGATGAAGAGGAAATTACGGAGTGCTTTGCTAATTATTTCGAGCATCTGTTTCACACTAATGGCAGCAACGAAATGGCACCGGTTCTAGACCTTGTTAGTCCCATGATTTCTACGGAGATGGCAGCACAAATAGGAGCACCGTTTAGACGTGAAGAAGTGGCTGAAGCCTTGTCTCAAATGCACCCAAATAAGGCGCCAGGGCCGACGGCATGAATTCCATGTTCTATCAAACGTTCTGGGATCACATAGGTGAGGATGTTATTAATAAAGTGCTAAATTTGCTGAATAATGTTGATAATATTGGAGGAGTCAATCAAACACGTATCGTCTTAATTCCAAAAAAGAAACATTGTGAGTCTCCTGCAGATTTTCGCCCAATTAGCCTTTGCAACGTGATGTATAAATTAGTGTCTAAAGTGCTGGCAAACAGAATGAAAGTAGTGCTTCCGATGGTTATTCATGAGAATCAAAGTGGTTTTGTGCCTGGCAGATTGATCACTGATAATGTACTTGTAGCATATGAGTGCTTCCATTTTTTGAGGAAAAAGAAAACCGGAAAAAGAGGGTACTTGGGGCTAAAACTTGATATGAGTAAGGCGTACGATCGAGTTGAATGGAGCTTCCTTGAACATATGATGATAATAATGGGATTCCCTGGAAATTATACGACTTTGGTGATGAATTGTGTGAGATCTGCTACTTTTTCAGTCCTAGTTAACGGACAACCTTCACGTACTTTTACTCCATCCCAGGGGCTGCGCCAAGGTGACCCTTTGTCACCGTTCTTGTTTGTACTATGTGCTGAAGGTCTATCTGTATTACTGCGAGATGCTGAAGAAAAAAAGCTTATTCATGGAATTAAAATTGGGCGGAGAGTTAGTCCTATATCTCACCTCTTTTTTGCAGATGATAGTCTATTATTTATCCGAGCCACGGAGGAAGAAGTTGACAATGTGATGGAGGTCCTATCTATCTATGAAGCTGCGTCTGGTCAGAAACTGAATATGGAAAAGTCGGAAATGTCCTATAGCCGAAACCTGGAGCTGGAGAAGATTAATATCCTTCAGATGAAGTTGAACTTTAAGGCTGTGGAGGGACATGAGAAATACTTGGGTTTGCCTACATATATAGGGAGCTCAAAAAAACGTGTTTTTCCAAGCAATTTAGGATCGTGTCTGGAAAAAGTTAAAAGGATGGAAAGGACAATGTCTTTCACAAGCTGGCAGAGAGGTTCTAATCAAAGCTGTGGCGCAGGCTATACCAACCTATGCAATGCAGTGCTTCAAAATTCCAAAAAGCATCATAGAGGGAATTGAAAAAATGTGTCGTAGTTTCTTTTGGGTCAACAAGCGGAGGAGAGGAAAACGGCGTGGGTGGCTTGGGAAAAATTGTTTCTCCCTAAGAAGGAAGGCGGTCTGGGTATTCGAAATTTTGAGATTTTTAACCAGGCGCTTCTAGCAAAGCAAGCATGGCGTATCCTCACTCAACCGAATTCTTTGATGACAAGGGTGCTAAAAAATAAATATTTTCCGAAAAGTACTTTCTTAGAGGCAAAGGTGAGTCCTAGCATGAGTTTTACGTGCCGTTCAATTCTTGAGGCCCGCCATGTGATTGAAAAAGGGATGTGTAGAGTGATAGGGGATGGAAAGGATACAAAAATATGGCATGACCCTTGGGTGGCAAAGCTGCGGCAGTGTAGGGTTGAAAGACAAGATGATGATGGTGCAAATGAGAGGCCACAACTGGTGAGTGAGCTAATATTGGAAGATGGATGGAATGTTACGCTGATTAATACCATGTTCCCCCCTTGGGAAAGTCGAGCAATCCAAAGTATTCCGGTATCCATGTACAGAAATGCCGACGCATGGATGTGGCTATACTCTAAGAACGGACAATTCACGGTGCGGAGTGCCTATTTTAATGAACTTCTCTCGGCTCGCAAGACCGAACCGTCGACATCACATAGCAGTAGTAGGAGAGTGTAGCAGCAACTGTGGTCACTGAAAATACCACCGAAAGCTAAGTTTTTTGGCTGGAAAGTGCTCAAGGATGGGATACCGACAAAGCGCAATCTTCAAACCCGAGGTATGTGCAATACTAGTGTGTGTCCTAGATGTGGCGAGGAGGAAGAAAATATAGAACACATATTGCTGAAATGTAGGGAGAGCGAACGGATATGGTACTTTTCACCACTGCGAATCGAAATAGATAAAGTGGGAAGTATGAGTTTTAAGGAATGGGTGCATAGCTTGATGGATAGAAAAAAAGAGCCGGAGTGGTGGGCGCTATTCTGGATGTTGATATGGAATATATGGCTTAGTAGAAACGGGTGGGTGTTTGATCAAAAGAGGCTGGATTTCATGAGTGTAGTGGACCGTGCTGTGCGTGGAACAAATGAGTTCATCACAGAGCGTGATGGGAGGGCATCAAGGAGAAGTATAGAGGATGAGGTAGTGGAAGTGCGGTGGAAAGCTCCAGGGGAGGGGATAATGAAGCTGAACTGTGATGCGGCATTAATAAAGGGCGTAGGTATTGGAATGGGGAGTGTGGTGCGTGACTCGCTGGGGGAGGTTGTGCTGGCTACGAGTTGTGGGATGATGGCTGTGGATAACCCAGAGCTTGCTGAAGCGCTAAGTATGAGACATGGAATGAGAATGGTTGTGGAAGCAGGGTTAAGAAATCTGATTGTTGAGACGGATTGCCAGAAGCTCGCTACTTATCTCCAAGGACGAAGGAAGGAGGACACTCCCTTTGGGCGCATTGCTGCTGACATCCTAGCCTTAGCGTTGCAATGTAATCAAGTTAGTTTTGCTCATGTGAGGAGAAATGGAAATAGAGTAGCTCATATTCTAGCTCAATTATGTAAATCCAACATGGATATTAAAGTCTGGCTTGAGGAGTTTCCTATGGAAGTTAGTAGTGCTGTAATGGTGGATAAAAGTTTTACTTAATAATATCTCTCTATTTTCCGGTCAAACAAATAAAAAACACTATCATAGTCATCGTCCCTTCTCTTTTTTTTTTATTTGTTATTGAACTACAACAAATAATTTCAAAAAAATAACTCGATAGTTTTACTGAACGGATTAAACTAGTCACTAAATGGATTAAACTAGTCACTGAATGAATTAAAGAATGTCATTAATGAATAGACTAAATTGATCACAAAATATATTAACCTGATCCCTAAATAAATTAACTAGTCACTGTATTAAAAAAAAAAGGTGGCATGTTCTCCTCTTAATATTAAGCTTGGATTATGCTTAATTTTAAGTTAAAATTAATCGGTCTTTTACCAGACCAACTGAAGTTAGAAATACTTTATCAATGCAAAATTCCTAGGAGTTATGAGATAGCATGCATGAACAATAGGTGTGCACATGACTCATGAGTACACCACGAGGGTGACATTTTTTTTTGACCGAGTTTGAACCTATTATTTTGATTTGGGTGGTGATTCAGATCAATTATAATTATCAAATGTATTATTATTATTTATAAATTTCATAATTGATAGTATTAATTTTTTCTAATATTCAATCTAGTGTAAAATTAGAAAATGGACGTTATGGCATGATAAGTTGTTCAAAATATTTTTAAAGAATTGAGCAATAAAAATAACAATTTCAATAAAATTTGAAAGGAAGAGAATGTTTTTATAATTACATATAATTATAACACTTTATTATGTTTTAAATTGATATTGTAGTTAGGGTTGTGCAAAAACTAGGGTCAGAACGACAAAAAATCCCGATATCAGGTTTTTGGTTCGGTCCAAACCCGAAAAATTTGGGTCCGGACCGATTGGAACGCAATTTCTATTATTTTAGTTAAAAATAGTTACAACCCTACTATTTATTACTTTAAAATCATTGTTATTAAAATTATTAATTTTTAATGTATCTACTTTTAAAATATCTTTAAACAAAATAAAAAAATATATATTTAAATCCAACAGGTCCAAAACCAAACCAGACCGAAAAAATTCTAGTCCGGTCCAAGAAAATCCCAAATTCCGGTCCACCAGTTCAGATCTGATCATGTGCAAACTCCTAATTGTAGTAGATTAGTGGTTAAACTCTCACAACTATACAAATATATGAAAAGACGTGTGTGACAATGTACACATGCCACGTGGCACCTCTGTTACTCCACTAGAATTGTCCAATGTGTACGTAAGTCATGTTAATAAACAAAAGTAAAATTAACTTGCAAAAAGATTTGAACCCGTGACCTCTTGCTATTATACATGACACAATTACCATCTCAACCAACTTTTAATCATGCTTTAAGTGTACATTATTTCATTTGTACCTTTTAAATGTTGAGTTTTCTTTAATATATTTGAATTTTTTACTTACATAATGCAAAAGTGGGTTTTAATTCCCAAAATATGCCCCCAAAAAATAATTCCCTGCGTATCGTCCACGTAGGACAGCACGCGAGATTTTTTTTTTTTTTGAACTTAAGCAAAACCGCTACTCGGAGTAGCGGTTTACCCAAAAAAAAACCCACTTTTGCATTATTCAAGGAAAAAATTCTAATATTTTAATGGGAATGTAAAAAAATACATATAATATTCGAAAAATAATATCAATCCGAGGCAACGTCCGGGACCAAATACTAGTTTTATTTCAAAGGCGTTGTATTCTCTTCGTAACTACATGAATACCTTTTGCGGAAATAAAAATCTCTTGCTGCTTGCGTAGGAATATCAATCTATATATATATATATAAAACAAGGTTCATTTTGCCTATGTGTCGTTTACCTATTCATTTGTCCACATGTTAATCCCATAATAATCCTGTAGACACAATCGTGCCACGTGTATTGCAATGTTATAATCTTTCTGATGTGCTGACACAAAGATTCCTTTTTAGTCGTGTGCCTCAATGTTTACTCGGCTGAAATCAAGGTTCAAATAAAAAACTTCCATAATTCAATTACAATCAACTAAATTTGTTAAGTTATAAAACATTGCTTGATTTATGAATGACGGTTTGAAATTGCCATTATAATTTCTATGAATTCAAACTTCGAAAGTCATGGCAAAATTACAATCCAAAATTAAAAATTTGACAGTACCCTATTACATTTGTCACCTGTAATGCTATACATAGTCCACAAATGCACAAACAACTTCTAATGACCCATGAATCCATTCAAAATTTTCGCCAGCTTCCATGCATTTGGAGCAAAGGAAGCAAAAAAAAGAAAAACCCAAGTGCTAAAAACACAGCAATAGCACAACCTGCAACGAAATTCAACCAACATTTAGGAGAGAAAAAAATTTCACCTAAAAATAATAGAGAAAATGAAGAGAGAGAATGGTACTTGAAGTGGGTGATATGAAAGTTGTCATATATGCTTTCTCATTTTCTCTCACTGCTCAACTCAACTCAACTCTTAGCTTACAAAAATGGATCAAAGATTAATACTTTAAGCAGAAAAATCAAGGTTTTAAAAACAAATTGACGATTTATTTGAATAGAATCATCCGCTCTACTTTCCCCTAATTTTCCAGGAAGGATGGGTTTAGATCGGTGTTTTACAGTATGAGAATTCGGAGAGAGAAAAGATCAAACTCCCCATTTCCCCCCTCTTTTTGTTGGATTTCGTATAGATCAGGATAATCGAATAACTGAGACCAGGCAAGAAGATCACTAAAGAGACAAAGGTTCGTTGGTTTGGTTTTACCCATTCTTTAGTACTTTAATCTGGAAATGAAGCAATAATGTATATATTACTTTATGCTAACAGTGTCATGAGCTACCAAATGAAAAATTACAATGGTGCATTTAAATTACAAGGTGCATTTAAAACGCTAACAAAAGAAAAGAAATCATTGTCTGCAATAGTTTCTCAATAAAATTCAAGGATTTCCTCCAAGTTAGTAATAACACATACTTAGGGCAGTTCTCTTCGCAAAAACAACTGAACTGAACTGAACTTATTGGAGCTGAACTGAACTGAACAACTTATCAGAGCTGAACTGAACTAACTGAACTGAATTGAATTAAATTGAATTGAAATAAATGAATGTAATAAATATATAAATAATATTTTAAACAAGAATAATATGAATATAAAAATAATAAAGATAAGTAATAATAATGAATAATAAATAATAATAATAATAATAATAGTATTTTGGATATTTTTAAATGATAGTTATAAATAAAAATATTAATAATCATAAATAATAATAATAATAATTAATGATAATAATGATAATTAATAATAATTATTTTATATTATTTTATTAATATATTAATACTTGATGATATATAATAAAAAATAATACTAAGAAGTAAATTAATATTACTATTTTAATAATTAGATTTAATACTATAAAAATATTTAGTAATAAAAATAATGATTGGTGGACCGCAAAAATTAACATATAAACCGTCTTGACGCGATTTGATTGGTTTATGGCTAAAAAAAGTGGGTTTATTTGTGCTTTGACCAAATCATGTTCCTCCTAATAATAATAGTAATAATAAGGTAAAGCTACAATAAACAAAAAAATATATAGAAACAACAACAACAACAACAATAATAATAATATAATATAATAATAAAAATAATAATACTAATAGTAATATAATATAAAATAATAATAATAAATCATGATAATAATGAAATAATAATAATAATAATAATAATAAATAATAATAAATAATAATAATAATAAGAGTAATTAGTAAAATAAATTATACCAACATAATAATAAAATCTAACAAAATAATTAAAAAAATGGAGCTAACTGAACTGAACTGAATTAGAGCTAACTAACTGAACTATTGGAGCTTGAACGAACTGAACTGAACTGAAAATAAGCTGGGGAGAATAGGCCCTTATACTTAAGTTAGATATTAGGGGATGGGGAATAAGTTTTGTTTGTTGAAAGTTAGACAACAATTATTGCTAATTCGTGGCCATCAACCTCCAAGATGAAATTAGGATTCTTATTGTATATAATTATACATTGTTATTTGGAGGATCGGGTCAGGGTTGGTGCAGGTAGCGAGTTGGGTCATTAAGGGTCAATTCATAAGGGGTCGCTGGTAGGTCGGTCGAAATGTGGATCGTGGGTCGATTACGGGCCGATAATAGTCGGGTAAGAAAAATAATGAACGGAGAGAGACAAAAGTGAGTGTAATTGGACAGGAATTCATACATGTAATTTTTTTTCAATATCTAATTTATTTTTCAAAATCTTTGGGATATTTTGTCGGTCCTATAACGACCATGTCCAACAATGATCATGTCTAATAAAAACCTTTAAATTTGACCCTAACCATGTAGTCATTGGACTACCCTGTCCAATAATCAGGTCTATATATGATATACTCTGATCATGTTATATAATAAGTTAGGGACTTTTATTTTTAGAGGATAAGTTATTGACTTAGGGCGTGTTCGGCACAAGCTTTTTAAGTAGCTTTTACTCATCATTCACACTATATATCAATCAAGCATATATCCAATCAATCAAGCATCTTAAGCATTGTGAATTTTCGCCACAAATAAGACAAGTTAGTGTATCTTATGAATTCCTTTAGAAGCAATCACCTGATTTCATTTATTTGATTGTTTTGTTTGATATATTTACAATTAATTCTCAAATATATAGTTTCAAGAAACTATAGTTATGTTAAATTATTTCTTTATTGTGCTTGGATTGTGAATGTTTTAGAGTTATAAATTGTGCCTTGGCGTGTTGTTTGTAAGGGTATTGGGATAAAGATTATAGAGAAGTAAATTAGTAATTGTATTACACCCAATCTTTTATTTTTACGCACCCTTGGAGTCTTCCTACAACACGAAATTAATTAGTACCTAGCTATGACTTATACTCCATCCGTTGTTATATGATCTTCTTGATACTTTAATTTGACTTTTTTTTTAAATGATGGAAAACGTAATCACTCTTTACTTTGATTAAATTATATGTAGTACATAGGCTTAATTATAATATTTCGGTAAATATTTATGAACTTTACAACATATTTTTTGGGGAAACTATCATAAAATCTTAAATTTATCATTTCCATGAAATTTGCAGGGTCAAAAACCTATACTAAAATTTTCCGATCAAATTTATTATCAGCATATATTATGTCCACCCACACATGAGAACTATGGTATTAGTGGGACTATACTTTTTTTTCGTATGTGAAGAAATTGATATAGACATTTAAATTGACTATAAGGAATAATGGCATAAAACTTGCGTGCATTTAAAGGATCTATGAGACAAGTATTACCGCTAAAAAATTAGTTAAAGTTAAATAATGACCCTAAGTAGGTCCATTTTTTTAGGGTCCGTTCTAAGAAAATAAGAACAATCCTACTACTAATTATAGATAATTCATAAGTCATAATCTTACTGCACAAGGGTCGTAAGCCAGTTTTAAACTATTCTCATTACAAGTTTCTAAAATTTGTAATCACAAGGCCATAGTAAATATTTCAACCTAAAATTCCGAGATACACCTCATTCACGAGTATCTTAGAATGTAAATATAGAAGTTTGAAATTGGTCTACAATACAATTCTAAAAATCGAAAAGAATATGGAAAAGAACAGGTCATATGGTGATTAAGAAATAAAAGGCAAATCAAGACAAAAACATGCTATATTTAAATTAATTTTTTCACTTAGAAATTTAGAGATAACCTCATTCATTGTGATGAAAATCATGCTATATAAAACTTTGAGATTGTTCTTCAATACAATTTGGATTATGAAAACTTGAATCAATCAGCTACTATTCAAATCATGATTTTAGGAGAAACATCCTAAAATTTTAAATTTATAAACAAAGTATTCCCCTGCATTTTAATGTGTTTTTTTTTTTTCATTTATGTATTTATAATTGTATATATCAAGATTACAAGATTTTTAAAGTTTAAAAATGTTGTATTAAAGGATTTTTATATATATTAAATATAATTTTACATTTTGTATTCTTTTAATCTTAAATAAATGGATTCTAATGATTACTTATTCAATATATTTCGAATATACACAACTACATAATATACAAAACAATTGTTGCATATTATACACGGCTCCAAATCATTTCTACATAAAACCTCCCGTGCATTTTTGCACGGGTGGAAAGCTAGTTTCAACAATAAATATAGCTTTTATCCTCTCTCCTCTTTCCCCTCTCTCTCTCTTCTCTTCTCTCTCTCCTCTCTCCTATTTCCTCTCTGCTATATTCTCGAAGGTTTCTTTGCACCCAAAAAAAAATATTCTCGAAGGTTTCAGTTAGTTTTACAGACTAATTTTTTTTCTTTGCAATACTAGTTCAGCGAATTTCGTCTAGAATTCGACACTCAATATCAAAATTTCTTAAATAATTGCCGACAATATGGGAGATAAAGGTTAGTTTTTTGGTTTTTTTTTCATTATAGTTTACGTTTTTTGAGGTTTTTTCAGAATTGTAAATTGTTGCTATATTCAGAAGTTGTTGCTTTTAAATGAATTATGATTATGATTGGGGACTTCATGAAATTTCTTGACATTAATTATGCAGATTTTTTTTTTTCGTTCTAGTTTACAGAATTTTGAAATTGTTAATTTTGGATGTTGTTGATGTTAAACGAATTCTGATTATGATTGGGGACTTCAATATGACATTAATTATGCAGAAATTATCGCAATCTTCTTTGCATATCTTATATTATGATAAGTTGAATAGTGGTGATAAGTTGTATCCTGAAATCTAATTATTTGCATATCTTTGGCAATATCAATAACCTTTACTCCCCCACCACGGGAAAAAAAAGAAAAGAAAGGTGAGAATGCTGTTTTCTATTGACTGGCAAAATCACGGCAGACTTTGATACAATAAAAAAGATCATCATTCTTCTCTTCATGTAATTAAGGCGTTAAAACTTATCGGACTTGTTCAATCTTATTATTAAGTTCACTCAATTATGGTAGTTTGTGTTTGTAGCTCCTCTTATCGTTGTTGTAGCAGTCTCGCAGGTAATTGGTTTACATTGAGACTTAGGGACAATGAAGCTCTTGTTGATGAGTGGTAGTGATAACTTTGACATAGATGTTGAATTTGTGTTTTAGGCTATCTACCTAACCGGTCTACATGTAACACAGTGTTGTATTCAATATTGACATTCTTAGCATTAATTACTTCACCATTGTTTGTATAATTTTTTACCATCTCTTTGGAACTTGTATTTATCAATCATCTTAATGATAATTGTTTACAACTTTTAAACATGTATTAGCATCACTGTAATAGGTATTTTTTATAACTTTAACTATTCATTCGTATAACTCTAAAGAAGGGTTGTCATAATTCTAATTTGTACATCCTATAACTCTTAACAAGCATTGATATAACTCTTAAATACTACTGCTTACTACTCTAATTAAGTGTTGTCAGTACTCTAATTTATTTCTTATAACTTTAAACAAGTATTGATGTACTTCTTCACTACTATATCCTACAACTTTAATCAAGTGTTGCCATAATTGTAAATGATAATTGATGTATACATGTGGGGGTTACTTAATGTCATGATGTTTTAGTGATGGTTCAATTTGTGTTTGATCTATGTGTTACTCTTAACTTGGACACATGTGGCAAACATGATTACATCAGTATCACTATAATTGATATTTTATGCTTTGAATATTATATTCTGATCGTATGAATTTGTAATTATTTTATGTATGAGAATGTAGATATGAACATTGTTGAGGTTGGTAATGTGAACGGTAAGCATAGTGCAAGTTAAAGTATGGATTTGGTTGAAAAGAAAGGAACCAAATTACTTAAAAAGGATAGTACGTCACATGTATCGAAACAGAAAAAAAAAGCTATCAGAGTTGTCTACTCAATGTAGACCGAATGAATTGGTAAAGCTTATAAAGGACTTATCTTCGCAACAAGTTCGAGATGTGAATGACATTGGTTTTGGAGATCTTTGCAGTTTGCATTTGATTCAAAGTTCTACTACCATGATCCTTTTTTTAATTAAGTCTTTTAATCCTGGTAGTTGGATGTTTAGAATCGATGCGCTGAATAAATTTGTCGTAAGTAAGTTTGATGTGCATGAGGTTTTTTTGCTTCCCATGGGCGATCATGAGGTTGAGGAGATATCCCCTCGTTAAGGATCTAAGGAATCTGATAATGTCTTGAAAAGAGAGTTTCGATTTAAGTTTGACATTGTTGATGACACGCAAGAAATTTCTTTGAAGTATATAGCCGCTAAGATTCGATCGAATGAGATGCATGCGGGTGGAAATGAATTTAAAAGTCTTTTTGTCCTTTATGCTATGGGTATGTTTCTTGCTCTTACGTCAAACAATAAAGTGGATTTGAAACTTTTAAAATCTTTATCTCAAGTAGGTAAAATAAAAGAATTTGATTGGTGCTCATATATGCTGGAGAAGCTTTCTAATGGATTTGTGAAATATCATGTAGATTATTTGGCTAATCTTGGAGGTTGTGTTATCATGTTAGAAATTATATACTTCTATAGGTTAGTTTTCAAATGTCAGGCGTTACCTAGATATCCCCTTGTTCAATTTTGGACAGATGAAATTCCAAAAACGTATTCATGATGAGTTAGGTTTTGGGGTTTTGGGAATCGGATTTTGGATTTGGAGAGTCGTCTCTCTTTGCAAAACCCCCAGAACCTAATGAATACGTTTTTGGAATTTTTCATCTATCCAAAATTGATCAAGGGGATCTCTAGGTAACACCTAACATTTGAAAACTAACATATGGAAGTATATAATTTCTAACATGATAACACAACCTCCAAGATTAGCCAAATTATTTACATGATATTTCACAAATCCATTAGAAAGCTTCTCCAGCACATATGAGCACCAATCAAATTCTTTTATTTTACCTACTTGAAACACAGATTTTAAAAGTTTCAAATCCACTTTATTGTTTGACGTAGGAGCAAAAAAACCTACCCATAACATAAAGGACAAATAGACTTTTAAATTCATCTCCACCCGCATGCATCTCATTCGATCGAATCTTAGCGGCTATATGCTTCAAAGAAATTTCTTGCCTGTCATCAACAATGTCAAACTTAAATCGAAACTCTCTTTTCAAGACATTATCAGATTTCTTAGATCCTCTACTAGTGGATATCTCCTCAACCTCATAATCGCCCATGGGAAGCAAAAAAAACCTCATGCACATCAAACTTACTTACGACAAATTTATTCATCGCATCGATTCTAAACATCCAACTGCCGAGATTAAAAGACTTAATTAAAAAAGGGATCATGGTAGTAGGACTTTGAGTCAAATGCAAACTGCAAAGACCTCCAAAACCAATGTCATTCACATCTTGAACTTGTTGCGAAGATAAGTCCTTTATAAGCTTTACCAATTCATTCGGTCTACATTGAGTAAACAACTCTGACTTTTTTTTCTGTTTCGGTACATGTGACGTACTATCCTTTTTAAGTAATTTGGCTCCACTCTTTTCAACCAAATCCATACTTTGACTTGCACTACGCTTACCGTTCACATTACTAACCTCAACAATCTTCATATCTACATACTCATACATAAAATAATTACAAATTCATACATATATATAAGATCAGTTTGCCATCAACATCTTCATATATAAGGGGCATTATCGTTCTCACTTAGAATCTTGACACTATTCATACTTAGAGAGAATCTTCTCAATTTTTTTCAATTTATAAGAAAAAATATAGTCATGTGGGATCTTGTTTGATTCGTCTCAATTAGTACATTATTAATATTCAATCGTTATAATTTTTACTAATATATAATGAAAGATATTTATGTTCAAAAATGTGCATTGGAAGATGTGTAAATGGAAAGTGAGAAAGATAAAAAAAACAGAGGGAGTATTATTATGTTGGTATAATTTATTTTACTAATTACTCTTATTATTATTATTATTATTATTATTATTATTATTATTTAAATATATATCATTACTATTAAGTATTATTATTGTTGTTTCTATATATTATTTCTTTTATTATAATTTTACTCATTATTATTACTATTATTATTAGGAGGAACATGGTTTAGGTCAAAGCACAAATAAACTCACTTTTTTTAGCCCATAAACCAATCAAATCGCGTCAAGACGGTTTATGATATAATTTTCGCGGTCCAACACAATCATTATTTTTATTACTAATATTTTTATATTATTAAATCTAATTATTAGTAATATTAATTTACTTTTTAGATATTATTGTTATTATATATCATCATCAAGTATTAATATATTAATACAAATAATATAAAATAATTATTATTAATTATCATTATTATCATTAATTATTATTATTAATTTATGATTATTAATATTTTTTATTTATAACTATCATTTAAAAATATCCAAAATACTATTATTATTATTATTATTATTATTCATTATTATTACTTATCATTATAATTATTATTTAATATTCATATTATTATTGTTTAAAATATTATTTATATATTTATTACATCCAGTTCAGTTTAGCTCAGCTCCAATAAGTTCAGTTCAGTTCATTTCAGTTGTTTTATGTCGAAGAGAACAGGCCTTTAGTGCAAATAGTGACACCTTTCGTCTTATATTATTTACAAATTACAATACTTTGACTGTAGAAGGCGAATGTTTACCAATCTGATCACTAGAAAACATCTAAGCTAAAACAACTGCAAATAAGAAAATAAGTTCACTAAGTAATTGGACACTGGAACCTTAAACAGGTAACTAACCAGATCTGGAATTACGCGATCCCAATATTCCATCTGCTCTTATTTTTTGGTGAGAAGATCAATCATGTGAGAGTGAACCCTTTCCCTATATTCATCTCTGTTACTTGGGTTGAGTGTGTAAATAGTTGCCCCAGGATGATTCCTCAGCGTTGCAACTGCACAACAAGTAATTTCCAACGATCAAGAGGATATTATTGAATGCAATATAATTGAGCATCTCCACAGCTTTGATTTTGTTGAGCACTAGTTACGAGTTCTTAAATGTTTCGTCTTCCTTTCCTTTTTGTATAACCAAACAACCCCAAAGGATAGCAAGTCTCAGAGATGGCAATACAATGGAAAAACTCCTATGCACCTTTTTGAATGACATTTGTATGACTCATGAGAGAAGCACAAAGTCACTAAAGTACCATACCTCCCGGTATATCTCGACCATATCTTGCAATTGGAATAGTAGCCAATAGAGGGATATTAGAGTTCAAGAGTCTCAAGACTGCAGGGAGGAATGATGAACTGTACAACTCCATCTTGCCAACTTCATCAATAACAAACAAGTCTGTATCTTCTTTAATCTGACACAATAGAAGTAAGTCATTGAAGTTGCGGGAATGCCAGAAAGTCGACAGATCAACAAACAAATGTCGAAAAGCAGTTACAACCTCATAGGTGCTGAAAGCACATAATATTTTGCCCGCTATAAAAGTTTAGGACGGATCCTTAAAATGGTTTAGGATTTATGCATAGCACCATGGATATTCCCTCCATCTACAATTATCCACATATAATAGCAGCATAACACTATGCTAGGAATTCAACTAACAACAGAAATATAGGGCCAAGGATAGGAAGTTATAATTTCACAGTAAAACTACCAAACAAAACTCTCATTCTTTCGAGAGGGTGTGTGAGTGTCTCTCCCAATCTTTCTCTTTCTACTTAATTCTCAGCATACCCTCTCTCCATTCTCCTTACTCCTATTTATAATTATTCTAATTACAGAAGATCGCTCCTTACTCTACTGCATAACAAACTCAGCAACTATTTACAACTTTAGCTGCAGAATAACTAACTCCCGTGGTGCAGCATCTTTGAGTCATTAACTGATTGGCCCTCTTGGTATATTTTCTAGCATAGGTAATTAGAGTAGGAGACCTTGGCTGATTCTTTGCACACTAGTCACATATTGAGCAAGAAAATTTAGCAATTTGTTTGGTTTATTCTGTGATGATAATTTCATTGGGGAGATATATTCCATTTGTCAAAAACACAAGCTAGAAAAAAAACCGTGTAGAAAGTACAACAAACAAAGTACCTGTAATTCAGGCAAAGCTACAGATTCAAAAGAAGCGACATCCACCCGGTATCTTCCAACAGTAGGCCATCGTGATGATTCAGGGCTGCCATAGTTCAGAAATGTGTTAGATATGAAAGGAATTGTCCTATAAATCCAGAATAACAAAGGGTAATTCTTCAGCGAACATCGAAGCCAAAGCTGAACAGAAAACATATAAGCAGTTGGCAGGATTGGGGAGACAAGCAGTAGTAATCTCATCAAACAATGATTTCACAAGAAAGTGAAATAACCAAAACTGCTTCTTTGTTAATCCATAAATAATGAGAATCAAAAACAGGTAACTAGTCCAAGTGAAATGACAGTAGGCTATGTTTAGTAGAAATTGTCACATAATTTTACACTCATCCATATAGCTCTGATAGGTTGCTGCATGCTTTCAGAATCATAGGACTTTGAAACCACCATATTCAAACAACCAAGAATGAATTGGTGCTAAAGCCAAACAAAATTAGGTAGTGGAACACCCAAAGTATTACCAAACAGGTCGAAAGTAAAGACGATTATTTGCCATTTTCTTTGATCAAGTTCAGATCATGAAAAATTATACCAAATTAGGTAAAAAGAACCCATAATTAATACATAGATTATCTCAACTGGGCAAACCACTAAACTAAGGGTGTATTCAAGTCCAATAAGTTTGGATAAGTTGCTATACATTATAATAACTAACAAGTTCAAAGAAGTTAAGATAAGTTCCAATAATTCAAACACCTTATAAAATAAGCTTCGATAAAGTTCAAACAAGTTCTAATAAGTTCAAGAAAAATCAGGCGAAGATAATGCACAGCTAAGTTAAATGAGACCCAATTCTCAATCGATTTCGTTATCGAAACGTTTCACTTCTCCAATCCCTTGACTAGATATAGGTGAATAACAATCATTTACCACAATCAGATAAAAAAACTTGTCTAAAAACCAGTAAAATTATCAGGGTATTATATATATATTGTACCTGGGACTGTTAATAGAAGCAAGAGTACATCTTTGATCATTTACAGTTATCACCTCAAAACCAACCCTCTCATTTCCTTGCCTGATCTCACCTTCCAAATTACACCATCATATCATTATTATAATGATTCAATTAATCAAAACTCAAAACACTTTCAACCCTCAATTAGGAAAAATTGAATTGAATAATCCGAACTATGGGCCTTTCGCTTTTAATAATTCTAAAGACGAGTGATAGTTGGGATTATTCTAATCAATTTTTCAAAGTAAATATAGTGCACTTTGAAATTCTTTAAAAAGGAGAATACTTACGAGTGTAAAATCCTTGGACTTTCAAGTTGGGATTTGAAGCTCTGAGATTTTCTAAAACTCTAATAATCAGGGTTGTTTTTCCCACACCCTATAACATAGAATTGCAGCATAAAAAGTTGATCCAAATGAAAGAAAAAGAAAAAATCGGAATTTAACGACGAATAATACAGTGGATGACTTACTGGGGAGCCTGAAACTAGAACGCATTTGCCAGGCGTTGCCATTAGAATATAACCAAGCAGTGTTTCATTGGATTTTGCTAAATTTTTTTTTTCCCCTCCACCGGGGGACCTTGGTAAGAAAAAATCTTACTCGACCAGCACCTATAGTTGGTTAGCCAGTCCAGCTACATAGGTCAACACTTGAAAGTATGAGAAAAATAAGAGAAATTCCTACTTCCAAGCACTAGTAGGTAGTGTGGTTCGAACTTGTGACCTCAAAGTCACAAGGTGAGTTCCCCTCCTTTGATTTATTTTGCTAAATGTCGTCTTATTATTTCTTACTAAGATCATGTTCTTTTTTTTAAGTTGGTAAGATGAAGGACCTACTAAACGGACATTTCGCACAGGTATAACCAATCAAGTTTGCGGATCAGACTCCTTGGAGGGAGGGGATGGTAAGGAAAACCTGATTCCAAAGAACCTCTAATGATGTTTAATCACATGACATTGAAATCATAAGACCAGATCTTTAATACTAGGTCAAACCCTGTATAAAAATACATGTATTTGATACCACTATGTTATTCATTTGATACTTGACTTATAAGTCTACAACAATAAGAAGGATATTCAAATTATAATAAATCTAAAGTTTCAAAACTTATTGTTAAGGATTTTAAATCGAAGGTCGGTTCCAAAAATATTGATAAAAGTTTCTTTTACTCACGCTTATTTAAATTTATCTTTTGTTAATATTTTAATTACCTAACATTTTAGATACAAAGAAATTACTTTAATTTCAATGAGTTTTAGTAGTTGGAGGAAGTGCTTTGTAAAGGAAGAGGTGGCTAGATCGGCCAACAAGGCTCCATTTGGTTTAGAGGAAAACCTTTTCAATGTAAGATTTTTTTTACGAAAAATACTTCTTAAGGAAGAACAAAATTGTAAATTAATATTTCTTAGTTCCTTAACTAGAAATTAAAAAGTAATTGAAATAACATGGAGGGGATCATCAATGACACAAGGAAAATGGAATAAACAAAACGTTTTCCACTACAAGGAGAAATATTTTTCCAAACAAAACAAAATAAAATGAAAAATCCGCTTTTCCTTTCAAGTATTTTTCTTCCCAACTAAACAATTTCTTATACTATGTATATGATTTAACTTAGTTGATAAAGTCTTAAGATCAAATCCAATTTACAACATTGTGCTTAGTCGTTTTCTAATACCCAAAAAAAAACTTACATTAACAAGTTGTGCCTAATTCTGAAACGTTCTAAGCAAAAATTATTCAGTTAATATACAAATGTTATATACATGGCTCTGAATGTTGTATATCAAATAACATATATTGTAATCGTATATGAAAGTTCCCTACCTTACATTATTAAGATAGATGATATGATACCTAATTTTCATGTACAACTTTTCTGGTTCTAATTGCATTTATGGTTCAATATATAATATTGTGGTTAAATAACAATATTAATAGCGCTGAACAATATCAAAGGCTAACAGCAGCAGCTGCAAAAAAAGACTATGCACAGAACAGGAAGAAGGGGTCACAGAATATACAAATTTCCCATTGAATTAAGCTGTTTCTGTGATTCTGTCATATATCAAAAATAATTGCTACTGTTAGCTGCAAATTTCTAGAATGACTGTACATTTCTGGTATTGGCCTACTGTAAAGACATCGATGCTGCAGAGCGAGTAATTACATGTGATATTTCTGCCGTAGCCAACCTCCTAGACGTCGTCCACTTCTTCTTTGACATCTGTTTTCGAACAACCAACTTCATGTACTTGCATTATTGCTGCAAACCTGTCGAAGCTCTTTTGTAGTTCTTTCTCGAATTCCAGTTCATCTTCAACACACGACGATATGGTATAAGGAAGAGATGTTTCTTCTATGGCATCAGTCTGCTCTTTTTTTACCTTGATAAGAGAGAATTCAAGAGCTGCTCCTGCTGCATTTTCTGATGATGCTTTGATCTCCAACTCACCTTCTTTCTGGTTCCCACAAGATTCATATAAGGGTTTGGGGACAACCACATCAACTGTACCCACTTCATGTCCGCCTAACATGTCTACATCCATGTCTTCGGCTTCATGCTCCTCATTTATGTCTCTCACCTCTGAATTTTGGACAAGCATAATTTCCTTTGGCGCAACTCTGTTAGCGTCAGAAGGACAAAATACCCCCCACAAGAAATGCTTTTGGTTCATAACTGCAGGGGGAGAATAATAAGAGGAAACCGAAGATAATATCATTAAGTTGAAAAGAAGTACTCGAAAACAAAACAAGTCTAAGAATGAAGCTTACAACGGGATTTCTCTTGCAAATGTTTAGAAGAAAAAACAAACAACTCCACTTCATCAATGCAACGACTTCTCATGACCAAGTCATGCCCATCCACGTACTCCAAAATGGAATAATAACTTTGTTCATGTCCACAAGTTGATTTACTAGGCAATGCAGAACCTCCTTCCAGATCGAACGTCCTAGAGGGAAAAAAATATAGTCCAATGTCAAGCTCACCAGGGACATCATCCTCGAAAAAATCCAACCAAAACTTCTGTCGGGGCAGCATTTCAAACACTAGTGTCATGGGAAGTTGTCTTGACAGCTCATATACTCTTCTCCGAAGTTTACATGAAGGATGGGCTTGAATTTCATAGAGGAAACTAGACGATAAACTCTCAGTGATGATCTTAAAAGTTCCCCTGTCAAAGCAAACAAGATTTGAGAACTCAGATCAAAGAGAATAAAAACGGTAGAGATGAAGAATTAGCAAATATTATCACGACATTCGCACTTAGAAAGTCATTAATTGGAAATGTTAATGGTAGAGTTCATTTTTTACTATGTTTAGCATATATCAGCTATGATTTAGTAATTGTCAAAAAAAAAAAAAGCTATGATTTAGTAGCATTTGCTGATAATTGACTACTGCATAGTTGAATAGTTCTGCAATCTAGTCTCCAACAAGCCGAGAGAGAAAATCTTTCTATTAATTTGGGAGGGGGGGGGGGGAGGAGGTAATTTTCTTCCCAAATAAAATAAAGCTTATAGTCATTAGAGAAGGGAAGAAAAGATTAACATAAACAGCATGTATGCAGCAGGCTGAAACTTGATCACACAGAGAGCAATCAGAACTCTGAACTCCAAATTACCAGGCATTTCTATTTATGCTAGTACTAGTTATTTCTGTAGAGGCTATGGCCTCACTAGCAAACCTCAGTCCTCACTCCTCAGTCCACCCTTGTTTATGCCATTGTAGTGCAACCAACAGGGATCAGGTTTATCATAATCTTAGTAATTATATATCTAACTGCTTCACTAACCCCTTACTGACACCAAACTACAGATTAGAAGTACTAACAGGCTACAGCTTGATACATAAGATGGTTTCACTATGCAAAAGCATGCATGTTTATGTCAACCCCAAAAAAAATCCAGGACTTGTAATTTTCACATATGATGATCTACTCCACCCGAGCACAAAAAATTCCGAAAAAAGTTCAGGAATGTGTAAGAACACAGAAATTGGATTTTCAGCAAATCCATAGAAAAATCAAGATGAGTAGAACTCTTCTAAATTCTAAGAAGATGAACCCAAGAAATTGATAATGACAATGATACTCAATACTACTATTACTAATGATAATAGCAGTAGTAGTAGTAAAATAACAGTAACAGCAGCAATAATTGCAATTGAGTAAATATAATTTCTGCTTAGAAAAAATAAATTTCATTCAGCAATAATTGCAATTGAGTAAATATAATTTCTGCTTAGAAAAAATAAATTTCATTCAGCAACAATAAGTTCATTCAAAAAATTCAATTGAAAGCATAAACCTTCCGATGCTGAGTTTTGTCTAGAAAAAGGTAAGGTAATAGTTATACATATATAACAAGAAAAAAGATCCTCGTCCTCGCACTCATACTATAAATGGAAAATCTTAATAGCATCTCTATATCTATGAGTTAAAAAACTTTTTGTGACAGACTCTTGGATACCCAAATAGATAATTGCATAACCTAATCAACTGAGAATGTCTTTATGTTTAGCTACAGAATAGTGGCAAATTCCAGGTTATTATGTCCAATCTCCAAAGAGAGGGAGAAAAGGCTGTCCACCATGTCACTAGAAGGCATCACAAAATAGTACACATCAATTGTTAACCTATAATATTTCCTTTCAAGTTTCATGTGGGAAAAAAAAAATCATCAATTACTTTTTTATACTTCCTCCATACTGTTTTAAATGAAACATTTGCTTTTTCAAGCAACCCAACGCGCTTCTTTAATCATTAATACTTTAGTTGTGCACACGTAAAAAAATATATAAAAAGTTATAATTTGATAGTATGCATCGAGACGAATCTAACAAGATCCCACTTGACTATGTTTTTCTTAATATAATGGCGATAAATTGGAGTCAAAATTGATCAATGAACAGTGTCATTTCACATAATGTTTCATTTAAAACAGAACGGAGGAAGTACGAAATTATGGCACGGTCACATAGAAATCTGAAGATAAAACATGACAATTACTTAAAATAAAACCACCTAAAAGTTCTTTTAGCTTCAAGTGTGTTTCTTCCACCTACAACTAAAACATTATCTTCAGTGTGTTTCTTGAATAACTCCACGTCTCCACCTAAAACCACCTCAGCTTATTAAATTTTAACTTCAACAAATGAAACTTATAAGGCATCATAGATGACATTCATGACAACTGCAATTATCTTCAAAAGTGCCAGAAGCTAAGTGTAACTCACTTCCATGTTGGATTGGCAGGAGGGTTTGGTAGATATCTATCAAACACCGTTGTATCTCTCGGAGACTCCGTGGCCTTAAAAACAATATTCTTCGGCTCAGCCACAACAGAAACATCCAAACCTGCACAAGCATATTTTCTTTTGTCAAAAAAATTTTAATTGTGGCATACAACAACCAGAGAACAATTTGATAGAGAATATATTTAGAATATTATTTTCTCACATGTTTAGGATATAGTTTTATCATTATATGTTTCGGTTCCTAATATCGTTAGGATGAGGATATTGTGACCATTATATATTTGATCAATGGAATTACTCCCAGATTTGAAGAGTTGAGATAATCTAACATGATATCAGAGCTTGAGAAGAATACTAGAGTTTAATTATTATTTTTTGTCTTTCCCTAGGATCGCGCAACCTCCCGTTGCTTCCTCACTGCCCTTCTTCCCTTCTTCGTGGCAGCATCACTCATCATCCCACAAAACTCTCTTTTATTTTTCTTTTGATTCCCTTTTGAACCTGCCAGTCCACCACTTTTCTTCCACCTACAACTATTTCCCCCTCATCTACTGCCTTGAGCCATGTGCCCACGATATCATCCGACACTCTCGGTCAACAACATCAAGCATGATATCCCACTCATTCTTGATCATGAACGTGTCCACTATTCCAACTGGGTTGAGTTATTCGAAATTCACTGTCATGCCTATGACGTGTTAGATCACATTGATCCAACTATCAACGTCCTGCAGATATCTCCACCACTCTCTGGAAGCGCCTTGACTCTATCATTAAAAAGTGGATATACAGAACCATCTCTGCGAATTTGTTACAGACCGTTCTATACCGCGGTGCCATCGCTCAAGAAACATGGGATCAGATTAAAGCCATATTTGAGGATAATAAACACACCGGGGTTGTTTATCTTGAAAACTAATTTAATTCATTACACTTGAATAATTTTGCTGATATTTCTTCCAAGTGCCAACACTTAAAATCTCTAAGGCATCAACTCATTAATGTCGATCAAGATATCTCAAAAACTTATTCTACGTCTTGTTGGTGGATTGTGAATACTGGCTTTGATACTGTTGCTTCCCTTATTCAGCAATTTAATCCGCTTCCGTCCTTCGAAACAGCCTAGTCCCATCTTCTTTTGGAAGAATCTCGCCGATCGAACGGCACCACACCTCCCCCTCATCTTCTGTTGCTCAACCCGATTCTGCGCATCTCAACGCCCCCACGCCATCGTCCAACAATCAGCAGCACGTGGTGGTGGCGACCATACTGGTGGCAGGGGCATAGGAAATCGCAGCAACAGGGGAGGACGTTGTTATGGTCAGCCAAATCACTAATAGGTCCTCTAACTCCAATCAACAACAGCAGCTAGGGGTGGGTGCTTATCGAGTGAGCCGAGCACGAATAGCACCGGACTCGGCTTGACCTCGTTAAACTTTTCATAGGCTCGGCTCGTGAGCTCGGCTTGAGCTCGTGATTAGAATTTGCGGCTCGAACTCGGCTCGTCAGCTCGTTTATGCTCGACTCGTGAGCTTGTTTAGGCTTAACATAACTTTTTTGTTTTCTTTTTAATTGTTTTTACCATTTTTTTATCTTTCTTCTATTATATACCTTAGTTAATATCTTTAAAAAAATACTTAATAAAATTTTTAATATATAAAAAAAATTAATATAAAATATTTTTCAATATAAAATATTTTTTTAATATAAAATTTTTTTTAATATAAAATATTTTTTTAGTATAAAATAATAATCGAGTTGTTCACGAGCTTTACGAGCCGAGCTTTGCCTAGCTCAGCTCGGCTTGTTTAAGTAAAGCTTCAACTAGTCCGAGCTTTGACCGTGACGAGTCCAAGCTACTCGCAAGCTTGTCAGGCTCATTATCACCCCTAACAGCAGCAATTGGGGTCTTCTCCTTGGGCCGGCCCAACATAACAGCAGCCTTCCTGGCCACACTTATGGGCTCAATTCCAAGCTTGGACTCACTAGCAACAACCATGGGCCACGCCCCATGGCCCTTACCCAACACGTAGACCCTCCTAGCAAAACTGCTCCAACTAGGCCCAACTACGCCAGCTGAACACATCAGCAAGCATATGCTACTGGTCCCTAAGGTCCTCTTATGATAGCCACTATGGGCCTTCAAAATCCTAATGATGGTTGGTACATGGACTCCGACGCCACTGCTCACATGACTCATAATCCAGGTACCTTTATGCCTTTGTTTAATTTAAGCATTAATAATCATATTTTAGTTGGCAATGGTAATCGCTTTTCAATCACTGGTTATGGTTATGGTTATGGTTATGGTTATGGTCATGCTACCCTTCCCAACCAACCCATCATGCTTCGTGATGTCTACCTTACCCCTCAAATAATTAAAAACCTTATTTTCGTTCGTAAATTTACTACTGATAATTCTATTTCAATTGAATTTGACCCTTATGGGCTATGGCTTTTCTGTGAAGGTCCTTCACACGGGAAAATAATAACGAGATGCAATAGTTCGAGGGACATATCTAGTCATCAATGTCCAACCTGCATCAACTTGCCTAGCTACCTTTCTTGCCACCATATCTTCAAATATCTGTCACAACCGACATGGTCATCCTCATCCTGGAGCCTCATCTTTACGTTTTCTTAGAAAGAATAATAGTATAGAATACATAAAAGATTTAGGAAAACTCCTCAGGTACCCCTGAAGTTTGACGTAATTTCTAAATTACCTCTCAAGTTTGAGAAATTCCTTATATATCCCTGAACTTTAACTTCGTGTTCAAAGTACCCTTACTAATGACAGTCTGTTGATCGATGTTAGGTGGAATCTGTATAAACCTTGAGGATCTTTAGTACTGATAGAGGTTGGAGAATATACTTGGGATTTCTTGCGAATTGTCGTGCGACATAAATGCTAAAAAACCTAAATTCTATCAACAATGTCATTAGTAAGGATATTTTGAACACAAAATTGAAATTCAGAGGTATCTGAGAAATTTCCCAAATGTGAGGGGTAATTTGAGAATTATGGCAAACCACCGAGGAATTTTCCCTAAAGATTTTAGTTGTGATTTTTGCAATCCATGTCAGATTGGGAAACATATTCGACTCCCTTTTTATGATTCAAATACAAATATTGTTTGTACTTTTGATATTATTCAGGACCTTTCGACATCCCTTATTATCAAGAGTTTGGGTCATGAATATTATTTGGTGCTCATTAATGACTTTACTCATTATGTGTGGATCATTCCCCTCAAATTTAAGTCTCAAGCATATCAAACATTCATTAACTTCATAAAATACATCCAAACTCACTTTGAACGACCATTAAAGCCTTTCAAAGTGATCCTGGTCGTGAATTTGACAACAACCTTTTAAACGATTATGTGTCAATAATGGTATGGTCTTTCGCTTTTCCTACCCTCACACATCTTCCCAAAATGGTAAAGCCGAAAGAATGATTCGCACCATCAATTATATCAAACGCACATGTTTCATGCCTCGCTTCCACCTTCCTATTGGGGCTACACTCTCAAAAACATAACCCCCTTTGAGGCCTTATTCAGCAAAATACCATCGTATGCTCACCTTAGGGTCTTTGGTTGCTTATGCTATCCCAATCTCTCATCCAGTGCCAAACACAAACTTACTCCTCGCTCTTCACCTTGTCTGTTTTTGGGGTACATCCCTAATCATCGTGGGTATCGTCGTCTTGACATCACCACTCACAAAATTATCATCTCCCATCATGTAAATTTTGTTGAAAATATTTCCCTCACACAAACATAACCCACTATACCCTTGGTCCTTACAATTTTTTGGCCAATGATGACACAAACATATCTCCCGTCATGTAAATTTTGTTGAAAATGCTTTACTACATGGAGATCTCGCCACAAATTAAGATTTAATGGTGACCTTGAAAGGCACAAAGCTCGTCTTGTTTGTGATGGCAGGTCAGAGGAGGTTGGTGTTGACTGTGATGAGACCTTTTGTTAAACCACAAACTATTCGCACTGTTCCTATTCGCACTGTTCTTAGTTTAGCAATGGCTCGCAAATGGTCCATACATAAGTTAGATGTCAAAAATGCTTTCCTACATGAGGATTTAAAAGAAACTGTTTATATGCACCAACAACCAGGGTTCATTGATAGTCACACACCTGACTACATATGTCGCCTGCGCAACTCTTTATGGCCTCAAACAAGCATTTCGTGCATGGTATCAACGTTTTGCTACCTTTTTACTCCATATGGATTTTGTCATCACCAAAAGTGACTCTTCTTTGTTCGCTTATTCTCATGGCTCCAATTACGCATAATTACTGCTCTATGTAGATGACATTATTCTAACTACTTCCTTTGATGCTTTCCGGGAATAAATCATCACCAGATCAAAAACTCAGTTCCCTATGTCCGATTTGGGTCCTTTGAGCTACTTTTTAGGTGTTGTTGTCACCCGATCCCCCTCTTACATGCTTTTATCTCAGCAAAAATATGCACAGGAAATATTAGAGCGTGGAGGTATGGATAGTTGTAAGCGTGCAGCTACTTCTATGGACATTAAGTCTAAATTTAGTGTTGATGCCGGTTCTCCAGTTGCGGATCCGACTCAGTGTCGGAGTTTGGCAAGTGCTTTACAGTACCTCACTTTCACTCGCCCTTACATCGCATATGCGATCAACTAGGTAGACCTTTTTATGCACGACCTTCGTGTGTCTCATTATGATGCGTTAAAACGCATCCTGCGTTATATTCAGAGTACCATTGATCATGGGTTACATTTATATCATTCTACTTCTATGTGCTTGATCACTTATACTGATGCTGATTGGGGTGGGTGCCTCTCACTTGTCGTTCTACTTTGGGCTATTGTTTTTTTTTTTTGGAATAATCTTATTTCATGGTCTTCTAAGCGTCGGTCTACTCTCTCTAGATCCAGTGCAGAAGCCGAATATCGAGGTGTTGCTAATGTCGTTACTGGGTCTTGTTGGTTAGGCAACTTACTTCTTGAGTTACATTGCCCTCTTCGTCAGGCTAGGAAACTCTTGTCTATTGTGATAATGTCAGTGCTATTTATTTGTCTAGCAACCCAATCCAACATCAACGCACCAAACATGTCGAAATGGACATTTATTTTGTTCATGAAAAGGTTGTTTTGGGGTAGGTTCGAGTACTTCATGTACCTACTAGGTATCAGTTTGTTGACATTTTCACCAAGGGTCTACCACGACACCTTTTCATGGATTTCAAATCCAGTCTTAGCGTCCGATCTCCTCCCACTATGACTGGGGGGTGTGATAGAGTACATTTAGAATAATATTTTCTCACATGTTTAGGATATACTTTGTATACTTTTATCATTATATGTTTCAGTTTCCAGATATCGTTAGGATGAGGATATTGCAACCATTATATATTCGATCAATGGAATCACTCCCATATTTGAGGAGTTGAAATTATCTAACACAATTGTTTCGTGGCACGGCAACTAAACCTGCTTTGATTAAGAATAAATCCAATCAGTTACTGAAACTCTAAACTCCTATGTAAAAGGAACATATAATGGAGGACATGGAAGCAACCTCTACAAAAAAAAATTCAGCTTTTAGATTATACAACCACGGCGTGCTGGATATATAAGCACAGTGCCAAAACAATGATTCAAGTAAAACTTTGGTCCTCGAACCCAGACACTTACAGTGTGGTTACATGTCTGGATATCTATATGTAAGACCTTGACACCTCATTTGGTAAGCAGTAAAGAACGGTGGTAAGTAATGAATTGAATCATTGATAGGTAAACTTGTGAAGGAAGTCTTAGCCCAATGTCTATGGTAATGCTTGTTTATCCTCAAATACCTCTTTTTCGTCATGAATTTCCATTACCAAAAGAAGTAACAGAATTTGTGAAGAAAAACACGTGTTCCAAGGAAGCTCCATTACTGAGGGCATTGACATGAGACTTAAACTATGATCCTAACTAGCTACAAGTGGAGAGAAAGGTTAGCTATTCAGATCACCTTATTGAACACCATTTCTATCGATTTACTTAATCTGTGATCCTAAACAAGCAAAGTTCCACATAGGAGACATGGTTGTACCGAAAAAGAGCATTTTTTTAGTATTGGGCATCAAGCATTCAACTGAAAATTAGGTGCCAGAAGAAACAATTTACCTTTCTAAATTTGGGAACTGGGAAGCTCTGGCTGTATGGTGGTGTCAGAAAGATTTTACTAGGAAAGGCAAATATTATGACTATGTACACACAAAGATATGCTTTGCAATCGAAAAAGCATAAACCTACAAGTGTAAACACAGGTAAAAGGATCTGTAATTGGGAATCCTTTGTTATGATTTAGCATCAAGAAAAGATTAAAGTGTAAAGTGATCAAAAGGCATTCATAAACATATATTGATGTGACTTTATGATAAGCATTTTGAACCTCAACTTCCCTTTATTAGATTAGAAACTTCATGCTCCCAAAGAACAGGAAATCATATCCAGATAGACATACCTGAACTTACAGTAGGAAGAGACTGGACTATCAGAGAGGTATTCCCTGAATTTACGTCATCTTTTATAACATTTTTACGAGGCATACGCTTAGCAGTTGGAGGGACCGTACATAATTGTCGTGCATGTCCACCTGGAAACAAATATCAAGTGGACTAAGTTGAGACGTATAATTTCTGGTTGGTGGCTGAATAATAAAGCTACAAGAAGAATGAGGTAAAGAATCAACGGTTGGCATTTCTTTGGTTGCAAGGTAGCATATCTTACTAAGCAAATTCAATAAGCGGACTTAATGTATTTATAATCATCTTAGACCATTAATTGGCTGATTGACGATAAACTAAATGCCTCTGAGCATACCTGAAATTACTCCAGGCTTCGGAAGTTTCCCAAAAGTTAACTGCTTAGCAGTTGGATTCTCCCCACGATGTTTCCGTGCAGGTCCATCTGAGAAAAGCAGAAAGGTCGAGAGCTTGAACTAGCAATAAAATTTTGCTGCAGTAATGCTACAAGAAAATCTAATGTAAAAATCCGAGCTCGACAAAGAAAATTTGTTTTAGTAATTTGGTATTTATTGTACTTGGAGGCATACTCAAACTACTGCTAACAAGAAAAACTTGACAACTTAACAAGGGCTTCTTTACAAAAAAGTGGGGATGGAATGGGTAATCCATAGGCCATGATCAACAGAAAGGAGACAAGTGATGGCAAGCTATTTGCATGCGCCATATGACAGTTTACAAGTGTAAGGATCGTGCTCGACCGCACCAGTTCAATACAGGATTAATATTCCATAACATCTAAACTGTACATGCTCAGAAAAACATATAGGACCAAGCCAAATCCCCTGCACCCAACATTACTCCAGCACTATTCTTTATGATTCCGATATGACTCCAAATTTCAGTGTAGATTGTTTTCTTATGAAGTATTAGTCTGCTACTATAAATATCTTTATCCTTCCATCAGAAGCATGTTATACTAGAGAGCCCTTTTTGCACGACATACAGGTAATAATTGTGCAGATGAAGCTTACCTGTTTCCTTCCGCATCATAGTATTTGATGTTTGCACATCTTTAGCAGAATATTTCACTACAGGTGAGTCCCCCCAACCATGCTCTTTCTGGAATACAGTATTCGCTTTCTCTGCCATAGAGATCAAAGTGTCATGTTTTGATTGGCAATGCCGAATATATATATTTTTAACAAAAAAGAAAGAAAGAAGCTACTTGGAGAAGTCATATAATAATGTGACTTAATTTTCTAAGATGTCATCTCAGCAAAAGAAGACCTTTCCACTCAGAGTATTACCAGATCTAGTAAGAGCTAGTAAGAATAAGGTCAATAAGCTTACTGAACCATTTCTTAGAATCATTACTGACGAAAAACAGCTTATATTTCGTAATCTAGTCAATTTTCAAAGACTGTTAAGCTACCACCAGTATTCAGCAACATATGAAAAGAATTGATGGGGAAATTTTGTTGGCACACAATGATTTGTCAAAGCAGGAAAGAGTATTATCACCGAAAAATTTTCTAGGCATTGCTGTTAAGCTTAATTGTTTTACACGGCTTATATGAGAAAACAATAGTACAGCTTGACAGCCTTCAATAGATTCACAGCTGATATTCGGAAATTGGTTGAATATAGAAAGTTGTAACTACATAGTTCCGCATTCCTTAATGCATTTTAAAAGGTAATTAGAATTTAAATCAATGAAAGAAGACAAAGGTAAATTAAGAGGATTAGGAGTGTCAATTGATGTAATGCCTCAAAACTCCTATGCAAAAACACCATAAAGAAGAAAGAAACATGACTATCCACAAAGCTAGATAAGCTGGAACATCTAGGACAAATGGTTTGTTGTTTCCTTTCAACCACAACATCTAAGATATAGCCATACAACTGCAACATCATAACATTTGCCTCCCCTTCTTACTCCCACAAGTAGCATAGTAATCTACATAATGTCCAGGAAGGTCCATAAACAAGATTATCTGATTCTAAAAAAAATGACAATGCCAAGCCTTTCCCAAGATATGGAATCGGCTGCATGAACCAAAAGTTTATTTCTTGCAATCGTCCGAATATCCTGCTCTTACATTCACTTCAGCTAATGTGCTATATGCTCTAGAAATACCATTTTACTCGTATCGTATTAACTCTGTCCACCAAAGTCATCTTTGGCTTCTCAAGTCCCCATGATCCCAACTCTTCAATTTCTTTATCAATGCATACACCGGTGGGTGTTGCACGTGCCCAAAAAAATGTAGCCAGTTCTCTGAGTTCTCTCTTAATCTTATCTCAATATTTGCAACTCTAATCTTCCTTTGAGTATCTACCTTGTGAAATTAATCGTTTAAGGTGTTCCCACACGTCCATTTGAAAATATGCACCTCTGGGGTACCCATCTTCTAAATGATCCTTCCTCAATGCTTAGCATTCTGGTCATATAATCACGATTGTCTAGACACCATTCTATAGAATTTTCCCTTTAACCTTAGAGGTACATCAAGTTTGCACAATCGCTCTCCATTTGAGCCCCACGTCGTAAGAAATACTTTGATCAACATTTCTCTAAAATATCGACTCAAGGTACTTAAAGACTTATTTGAGCCACTTCAGCCATGCGAGAAAAAACTTGATTAATATCTTACTACCTCTAAACTATCGACCCAAGGTACTTAAAGACTTATTTTGAGGTACCTCCTCAACATCTACATCCTCCTATGGCTTCCTCTCAGTACTATATTCACACTTCATATAGTCAGTTTACTATGGCTTAGGATAAAAACCCTTGGGGTTATACTTGTTTCCATAACACTAACTTAGCATTCATCCCAGCACGACTTTCACTGCGAACAGCATGCTACCATAGTAACTTATCCTGGATGGCCCATACTAATCCATCTATTACTGTTATGAACGAAAGGACTTAATGCATATTCCAGGTGTAGTCCGATCATGATCCGGAAACAAACTCGTCTGACCTTCATAAGCACAATTATTTACTCCATAAGATAGAGAGTCAACCCATATAAACCTCACCAGAAAACGGCTATACTTACTTGAAGTGGATGCCCCATGTCCATAATTCGATTTACTTGGTGATGAGGATGTCTTTCTCATTGCTCCAGATTCTAGGGACCTTGCTTCCTCAGGTGTTAAATACTGCACCTTGGATTTTTTAGGCGGTTTCCTAATAAATTGTGTCCCTCTCACACCACTCTGTTTGCTTGAAGCTGCAGAATAAATAAGTCATTTTTAGAAATCTCAAGAAGTATTGATATGCATGCTTTCAGAGGTACAAAAAAATACCAGGTTTTGACGAAAATATCTCCTTGGAGGAGTCACATTCTTCACAAACCCATTCTCTCCGATCGCCTCCATACTTTACTTTCATGCAATAACTGGAATATAAAATGAGGCTATAAAACATTAATAATCTTTTAGCAATTAACACTTTATCCGACAGATGCCAATAAGTGATGATTGAAGACTATGAATCAAACAAAGGAGCTGCAACAAGTGGCAAACAACTATCAGACCATGCTGTGTTTCATCTATGTAGAACATCAACCAAACACTACTAAGTTATAATTCCTCTAGAGTCTAGGTCTCTATTCTCTATACATTAATGTTGCAGCTTGAAGCAGCAATTTTTATAAAATCATGAAGGTACACCTTTTTCCAGATATAAGGTTTGACTTCAGCTTTTCTTGAGGGGAAGGTTTGACTTAAGCTTTCAATAATTTAAAGCAAGATGAGGAAAAGACCGCTTCTTGGAGTTTTTCAACAATCTCCATCAAGAGGTATTATGGTGTTGCTTGGTTGGAAGCTATTTCCCTTTGAAATACAAATTCCTAGGAAACACATTATGGGTGTTGTGTTTGGTTGGAGGGAAATGGGAGAAGCATAGGAAATACAAATTCCAAGGGAAATTCTATTTCCCATGAAACATGGGAAATCACTCACCAAGCCCCCCCTTGGTGAGTAATTTCCTAGGAAATGCAATTTCCTATGGTGTCAACCAAACAATTTTGTCTAATTCCTAGGAAATTAACAAGGGAAAAAAATTTCCATGAAATGTACATTCCCATGGGAAATTACTTCCCATGTGAACCAAACGAGGCCTATAATATTTTTGCATTGTTACACTATCTCCAAAAGACAAGTTTAAGATGCAATTGATTACTTCCTCTTTTGATATACAAGAAAAAATCAAAGGTGTTTCCTTCACCCGGAAAGAAACATTACATCTCCTAACTGCATTAAGAGATAATAACACTATATGATTCATGGTCCTATGTAATTAAATGTTATCTTTCTCTTGTCTTAAACACTATTATTTCCTGAATTTGGAAATAATTGTCTATAATATTTTTGCATTGTTACACTCTCTCCATCACCCAACTAAGCACAAATATTTATTGACTATTACTATCTTAAGAGAGGTGACAGATTTCTCTAAACATACCAAATCAGTATATATGACAATTATTTCAAAACAGAGGTCACAAACTTTAAGATAAAAAGAGCATTTCATACGAGAAAAATCAAACTAAGACAGATAGATCGACATCAAAAAAAAATGTGACAAGTAGGTGCTTTTGAAAAATTAAAGCCCTGAATCTGCAGTAATTAGAAGAGGTGATACTGATACAATACATGTGTTCACGAGTTACTTTGCACTTGGAGCAAGTTAAGAGGGTCACTTCTTCTGGATCTGTTTCGCTTTCATCCCAGCCAATATCTCCACATATCTCACATGGTTTTCCCTGTACACCAAAAAAAGGCAGCAAAAAATCTCAATCTACATAACTCATAAAATCGTCGCTCTAGCAAGGTAATGGATGTAAAACCATCATTAGTCAGTATGTAATATTTGAGGATGGCCGTTCCTAAGTAGCATTTGGCTTCAACCATTTGTAATACCACAAAATTACTTCAGTCGTAGCATTTCTAAAAATTCATCGGTGCAATACAGATTTGTACCAAGGGGGGCAGATGCAAAGGCTGAAGCAAGGCTCTCTTGCATAAGCTATGTGCTTCACCAGGTTGAATTTATAATACAGGTAGCTAAAATCTAGTAGCCAATGTTCATAAATGAAAGTAATTTATGTGACCGCAAGTCATTTAAAACTGATCATGTCACTTAAACTTTGTTTTCATAGGTAATTTAACTCAGTGTAGTTACAATAACTGCAATTGCTGCTTCATGTACAGTGGTCAAATAAACTTTGTCAAAGATTCAACGCCAAATAAGACAATTGCAGAAATGCAAGAAACATGGAAATATATGTTTCAATGACGATTGACGACAACATTGAAGTAACAACCACAAGTACACTCCCACATGACACTAATCATAATGAAATTGCAGATACAGAAGACTGCACAATGACATTCATCACCATCACCACTGACCCTTGAGATAATTACAAACTGATAGTGCATGTCTAGTTCTCTACACATGATGAAGAAGACGACAGCTAATAGGAAACGAACAGACTAATATGTGCATGTAGCAAAACTGAAGAAATTAACAAACTAGGCAAAAACTTGGAGGGTCCATATCTTGAAACCCCAAGGTGACAGCATAAACAAGATACAAGCATATCAGCAGAAGTAGAGACCAAGTTTCAGACTTTGGGAAACGACTACTTGACTAATTAGAGTTCCAGCTTCAAAAGGAATGAAGGCTTGGCATTAACTAATTCACTTGATGAATAATTTCAACCTAATGAGCTAGTAATTTACAAAAGAAAATTTATGCAGCATTAAAAAATCTACCGCGTTCCAGAATTATATTGAAGAAAAAGTCTGCAGGCTAAATAAAAATTAGGAAACAAGTGAAAGTATAGTGATGGCCCTGCTTGATGCCAAATAAAGATAACTAAAAAATAAAGGGAAAGCAAAAGAGTGATACAATCTTCAAATACTCTTCTCCCCTTTCAAAGAAAATCAGGGAATTTACTCAAAAAACTATACTAATTAGAGAGCAATGACACATTTATCTAGATGTATAGGGAAAAACAACATTTAGTCTTAATCTGAACTTGTGTATATATCAACATCATAGTACAATGAATTTACCTGCCTAAGAGTGCATGGATATTATATTAAAGAGGTTATATGAACCAAATTTCATTATTTTAAGGATAAGTTTGAACTCTTGAAAGCTTTCAAGTTCAATTTCAACCTTTTTTTTAAAAAATCAAGTTCAAATTTCAACCTATGGACATTGTTTGACTGCAATATCCCATTGGTATTAATCTAGTATTCCAAATTCTTAATTTGCGATTATGCAATGACAGAGAAGAAACATGTGCTGAAAATTGATGAAGGCTTAGCTCAAAAGCAGAGATCGAGGTCTTATGTACTTCAAAGAATCCTGCACATATCGGATCCCCCGTTTATAAGACCCAATAGTCTTATCAACTACTTGTACATACTTAAGACTTAAGAGTAATGTCTTATATATATCAACAAAGTAAATCAACTAAGAGAAGCTGCCAGTTCAGTAATATTTATGAAGAATTTAACTTTAAATAAAGCAAATGTGCAACCCTATGGAAACAGAGAGACAATGTTGCTAGCATAGTAAGCATGAAGTATGAACTACCAATCACTCAAAACAAATATACAAACAGAGCTAATTACCCATTTTTCAATATAAAGAAAGCAAGAAACATTCTTTTTTTTGTTATCCAAAGAACTAAAGCAAACCAAATCTCTAATACTAACTAACTTTGAGAAAAAGAATGTGATGGTATTTATATAACATCATATACATTTTTCAACCTTGAGATGCAATAATTATGCAAGTTACTAACAACTCATAAGTCATAATACACAGGAACAAGCCAAAAAGAAAAAGCAAGGTTTAAATGAAATATATGTCATCATTTAATATCAGAGAAAAGTCAAACTCTACTATACTCACAATATACTCCTAACATAAACACAATGAGCCAAGTTGAATAGAAAAGAAGCTTGACAATGATAAATATATGCTATAATAACACTAATTAATATACTTCATATGCAAAGACATTCTTTAGAGTTCTGTGCAACCCCATTACAATAAAAAATATATAAAAAGAAAAAACTTTCTTCTCTTTTTAAATTCAGAGGGACTGTTGATGTGGGGCATAAATATAATGAAAGAGATTGAAGAAGCCGAGGATTAAGATAAGCAAGATATACTTAAAAGTTAGGGCTTTGTTTGTTCCTTCCTTCACCATGTCCTATCACTATTATACTATAAACTTTTTATTAAAAGTTCAGGAGATTCCTGCTGTTGGGACAGGAGAGTTGAAATAGTGTGGGTGAATGAATATTGATTATTAGTATAAACACTAATAAATGCATTCCAAATAATTATCAACAACAAGCAAATCCCATTAACACTTTAGAGTTTTTCCACTACTTGTTAAAAAATTAGTAACATCTATTTATTAGACGCGAATTTGTTAAGAAAATAGCAGTGTCTATATATGAGACGTGGATTTGTGTCTAATGCCCCTTTTGGTACCAATTGTTGCTTGTTTTACTAATGCAAAAAAATATGCAACATTTCTACTAATTTCTAACACACCCCAACAAAAAAAAAAAAACAGTGTAATGGGTCAATTATGCCATCCAAATAACTATCAAGAACAAGCAAATCCCCAAAGAACTTACGAGTTTTTCCCCTACTTGTTAAGAAAGTAGTAACATCTATCTATTAGACGTGAATTTGTTAAGAAAGTAGCAATATCTATCTATGAGACGTGGATTTAGCGTCTAACACCCCCATTTGGTACCAATTGTTGCTTGATTTTACGAATGCAAAAGACTGTGCAACATTTCTACTCATTTCTAACAACTCCATTAAAAAAAGCAAAATGAGTCAAATTAACCAAAACCCATTGTCCACCCAACATGTGTAACATCACATTCTTTAACTCCTTGTACTCACAAAAATATGCAAGAATATCCCCTCAAGAAATAATATGCAAAAAAAAGCAACTCTAAACATACGCTAGTTTAGGAGGCAAAGAAAATTCAAAAAAAAAAAGACAAATTCATTTTCACTGCATAAAATTAACAGTCTTGATTTCACATAATTCGCAAGAAAAAACACTACAAACAAACAAAAGTATAACCAAAAAAAGCATAAAAATAGAAATACACTGAGCATTGAGCAATGTAGATTGTGGGTATTGTAGCAAAAAACTTGAAGAACAATTATATAAAAAAAAAAAAAACGAAACTTGAAGTAATCAAACAAAAACAACAAAACAAGAAAAGAAGAGAAAATGGGTTAAAAAAAATACTCCTAGTAGTATTATGGAATTGGGGTCCCATTACCGTATTATGATTTTGTGGGTCACCCATATTTCTTTGTTTCTATATTCTCTCTCCTCAAAATCCTGGTAAATTTAATAATGCTGAAGAGGTTTGAAGCAGAGTACTGAAGGCGACAGGAAGAAGAGAGAGAAAATAAAAATGGAGAGCGTGGTAGTAGTGGAACTGTGGAACTGTGTGAAAAAGTTGGGTGGGGTATGAGTATTATTCTTATTATTATTTAAGTTGGAATTTGGAGCTAAAATTGGGGGAAATTGATTTTCCGTACATGGGAATTGATTAGATTCTTCAAGTTTTGATTGGTATTCCAAGATTATTATTCTCGTCTTCTAAATTTTAAATTAATGCCATTTTTTATGGTAGATAGAGTCATAAAAGTATAATCTACCCACTCTAATAGACATTAAAAATGGATAACCATTCCCCTCAAAAAAAAAAAAAAAAAAAAAAAAAAAAGGATAACCATTATGTAATTTGTTTTGAAAAAAACCCTAGCCTCCCCTCTCTTTTTCTCTCTCTCAAATCCTAGCCTCCCCTACCCTTTCTTCATCAATTAGGACTTAGGAGCTGCCATGCATATTTTCATTAAGGGTGTTCAATGTCGGATATCGGATCCGATCCGAAAATCCGGATATCCGAAAATTTCGGATCGGGGAAATTGCGATCCGAATCCGATCCGAAATTTTCGAATATCCAAACTTTTCGGATCGGATCACCGGGTTTTCGGATCGGATACCGGGTTTCCTGATCGGATCACGGGTTTTTCGGATCGAGTACGTAAAATTTTTTGAAAAATCCCGATCCGAAAACTCGAATTTTTTCCGGATACCCGATCCGAAATATCCGAAATCTTAAAATCGGATCGGATATCCGAAATTTCGGATCGGATTGGCGGATTTTCGGATCGGGTATTTTTACACACCCCTAATTTTCATCCATGGTAAGCCCATTTTTCCTTTTTATTTCCAGTTTTTAATTCATTTTCTTATTATGTTCAATAAATTAGTCTCTCTTTATGAGAGTTTCTCAAACCCTGTTATGGGGTTTTTAGTTTCTGTTTTGGAAATCTCCTTTTCCCCTATGGGAGTTGTGAGTATGTTTTTTTGTTTTTAGGTATGAGAAATCATTCTCATTGGTTGAAGTTCGAGACTCAACATAAAGGTATTGGAATCTCGGATGCGGTCAACCTGACTCGATCAAGAATATTCTTCCTAAACTATATCAGAATGATAGACTTCCTCATCAATAGCTGTTTGATTCAGCAAATACAAGAGGGTTGTGTTGTAGTGTTCGATCTGGTTCATTGTAGTTTTTTCGAAAACGAATTTGATTTAGTCTTGTTTAATTGTATCTTGTTTTACTTTAATACGTATTGTAGATACTGTTTGGCCTTCAATTAATGAAATTTCTCTTTCAAAAAAAAATGGATAACCATTTATTTATTTTTTTAGGGGAATTACCCTTTCTATCTTATAATATGGGTGTTTTTTTTCTTTTTTAGGTCTTTCGAAAATATATTCTTATTTTAAATATTTCTATATTAATTATTTACGTTGGCGCAAACTTAGGCTTTGTTTGGTGGGAAGGATTTGGATGGAAAAGAAAGGGAAGGAAAGGGAAAAACAAACTTTTTCATGTTTGGTAAAAGAAAAATAAGAGAGATTTGATTGGAAAGGAGAGGAAGTGAAAGGAAAAGAATACTCTTAGGGGGCGTTTGGTTCGTTGAGAGGAAAGGGAAAGGGTATGAGAAAGGGTTACAAGAGAAATGGAAAGAGTTTCCCTTTGATTAAAAATGTTGTTTGGTTAGGAACATCAAAGAAAATAGAAAATTATTATTATTATTTAATAATAATAATAATAACAAATAATAATATTAAATAATAATGAATAATGAATAATGGATAATGAATAATGAATAATAAATAATAAATAATAAATAATAAATAATAAATAATAAATAATAAATAATAAATAATAAATAATAAATAATAAATAATAAATACTCCCTCTGTTTTTTTTTATCGTTCTCACTTAGAATCTTGACACTATTCATACTTAGAGAGAATCTTCTCAATTTTTTTCAATTTATAAGAAAATATACAGTCATGTGGGATCTTGTTTGATTCGTCTCAATTAGTACATTATTAATATTCAATCGTTATAATTTTTACTATTATATGATGAAAGATATTTAAGTTCAAAGATGTGTATTGGAAGATGTGTAAATAGAAAGTGAGAAAGATAAAAAAAACAGAGGGAGTAATAAATAATAAATAATAAATAATACTCCCTCCGTTTTCTAAAGATCTTCCCACTTACTGTTCCTACAGATACCAAGGAAAATTAAGTTCTGTGGGGCATGGTGTGAATAAAGTAGGAGAGAGAAAGGGGTTAAGATAAATAAACAAATAAAAAGGGGTTAAAGTAGGAGAGAGAAAGGGAGTAAAATTGAATTAATAATGTAATGGTGGACCATATGATAGTAACATGAGAGGGTAAATAGGGAAATTTGTTTTGCCAAATAAGGAATAAAGCAAAAGAGGGAAGATCTTTTGGAAACACCCTTAAACGGAAAGCGGGAAGATCTTTAGGAAACGGAGGGAGTAATAATAAATAATAAATAATAAATAATATATAATAAATAATAAATAATAAATAATAAATAATAAATAATAAATAATAAATAATAAATAATAAATAATAAATATTAATAAAATAATTACAATAATAATTATAATAATAAAATAATTATAATAATTAAATTGATAATATATATAATAATAATAATAATAATAAATAATATCATAATAATAATAAATAATAATAATATATAATAATAATATGTAATAATAATATATAATAATAATGAATAATAATAAATAGTAATATTAATAATAAATAATAATAATGATAATAATAATTATTATTATTATTAAATAATAATAATAATAAATAAATAATAATTATTATTATTAAATAATAATAATAAAAATAAATAATAATAATAATATTATTATTATTATTAATATGGTAGAGGGATATGGGGTAATCCCAAAACCTTGGGGGTGGTGGAGAATCAATCTAAGGGAAAGGAGGGTAATCCTAATAAGAAAAAGGGGTAAAGGGTTTGAAAAAACACACTAACCAAACACTCACAAAGGGAAACAAGGAACTCAATTCCCTTTCTCTTTCTTGAAACCCTCCAACCAAACGCCCCCTTAAATCCTTGCTTTCCTTTCCTCCCAAAATCGGAGGAATTTGATAGGAAAGAAAGATAACAAGTTTTTTACCTATGTTTTCTTTATTTCCTTCCTTTACTTCCTTTACTAATGACAACCAAACATGTGATTGCTCTTAAATCCACCAATTATACCAAACATTGAAAACTACAACTATTTTCTTTTCTCTTCTTTTCCTTTCTTTTCTTTTCTCTTCCTTTATTTTCCCTTCCTTAAAAAAAATACCAAACAAACTGTTAGTCATTGTTTTTTTTCGTTTGAGTTAATCTTATTGTTTGAAACAATCAGCAAAATATACTAAATTTAACAATTAATGTTGTCTTGAAATTTTTGTAAAAAAAAGAAAAGAAAAATTCGTTAATATACAATATGAATATGACATTAAATGTAAGTTATGATATACATTATTCTTAATGCTCGTGAAAATGAGGAAGAATATATGTAAACTATAAAGGATTAAATATTGGTTGAATTGGTAATTTTTTTTTTTTGATCCATATGAGCCACGAAGGCAGTATAAAGTATAAAGAAGGGGAGGGGGGATTCAAATCTGTGACCTATCGTTCACAGCACCTCAATCTTAATCACTAGGCCAAGACATCCTTGGTTAAACATTATTTCTTGTTGATTGAATGTGTAAAAATGAGGGCTAAGCCTAAGGGTTCACTGACAGGCTAAAGTCACATCACCTAATCAAAAATAACCTAAGGTCCACTAACTAGTAGTCAGGGAAGTCAGGATCGAATCCACAGGGAGAAGTTGTACTATTGTATCTGAACTTTAATATTATACTAACAAAATCAGATGAATGGTTGTGTTACTAAGCTAAACAGGTAACAGAATTAAATAAGAAGGTGTAAATATATCAGTAAAGTACTAGAATCATGGATCACTATGCATACAATTCGGGAAATCAAGGATAAACGATAACCACCTAGTAAGTCAATTGTCTAGGGCACACGTAATTTCTCTCGAACATTACCTCCCTCAAAGATCACCCAGCCGCTCTCGCATAGTCAAGGGTCACTTTGCCTAATAATTGAAAGCCTATACGGTATCTCTCCTCTCGAAGTAGATTCAGTATTGCAGAAGTAGAAATATAAATCAGGCCTAACTTATAATCCTAGCATGAAGAAAACATCAAAGGAAACAATTGAAATACCAGATAATCAAACTAATCTATCAATCCCTTATTGTATACATAGATCTCCACAATTCTAGAATAGAACTACTCACTCATAATCATGAAATCAATAACAAGAATCATATAAAAACTCATACTTGGAAACATGGCAAATAACTAAGAAAAAAATAGTTAATAATGGAAGAAATAACAAAGAAGTAAAGAAGAAAGATTACCAATTATATTGAACTATGAATAAGCAAAAGGTTTGATCTTGAATTAAATCACAAAGCAATAATTAAGGTTCTTAAATCTAGAGAGAAAACTAATAATAAAAACTAGATAGGAGTTAATAATTCTGATTTTTCTATTTATACAAGCCCTAAAACAATAGAAGAAAATCTCGAAAAAAGGGCCCGCAATCATTAAAAATCTCGCGTCACGCCAGCCGCCCGATCGGGCCAAAGTCGCCACGGTATCGGGCTCCAAAGAGGATGATTAGGCAAAAACCGCAGACGCCCGATGCAATCGGGCGGCCTGTAATGAAATGGGAGGCAGAGTGCTGGAATGGCGCCCGACGTCGGGCCAACTCGCCCGATCGGGCGAAAGACAATTACGACAGGGCATAAACGCCCGATCGGGCCCGCAGCTGAATTGAAGAACTGGTATATCGCCCGATCGGGCTGGGCCGCCCGATCCATCGGGCCGATCGCTTATCTTCGTTTTTTTTCTTCTTTGCTCAAAGTCCCGGAAATCATCCTCGGGATCTAGAAACTCGGCATCTAACCTCTCTAATCCACTGTGCAATCATGTAAAGTAGGTGATAGCTTCCAAAACCTACAATTCAATACAAAATAGCAAACCACAACTAGATGGAGAGATTAGTACCAAATGGCTCCTAAGAGCACCATAATCACAACTTTTAGCACATAATTAGGGGAGAAAATCTATATAAAACCATAACATCAAACTCCCCCAAGCTAAACCTTTGCTTGTCCCTAAGCAAAGCACAACATGAATATGAATAGAATTTGCTTCACCCCTAAAGTATGAAACTCAAACATTTTGACCTCAAAAACCTTCAAGCAAGCAAAGTTATAAGTTCAGTTGATCAGATCACTTTTGACTACCAATCACTTAAGCAGATTGTCCGAAAATAGCACCCTACATAACTTGCACATCTTGAAAAGGAGCTCACCAGGATGTCACTCCTCTCAATTTTTGTGGCGAGCATAAAGTGTGCCCGAACGCTCACCAACCCAACCATAATATCCCTTCCCTCTCACACTCTCATGTGTTTAGAAAAGGTGAAATATCGCTCATCCTACTCAAGTCGACTCGAATAACAAACTTAAACTTCGACTTTGGCACATTGACTCTGTATCATTCCAATAAACATTCAAACAAGTGCTCAAAAGGTCTTTCTGAGGGTTGTAATGGGGCTCGGGTAAAGGTATGGGAATTATTTGGGAAATGTGGTGGAAAAGCCCAGAAAAGGGGAGCAATCAACACTAGTAGCTAGGTGTGGTAAAACAGCTTCCATGATCTCAATCACATACCCAAAATAATGACCAACTTTAGATTTTTTGAACCAACCAACAATTGTTTCTTTGATAGTTTTCAGCAAAATGTATTGTTCTGGTTTTTACTCTTTTTTCATGACTCGTGACTTCCTGATTCTTTTCATGTGTTATTTTTTTTTTTTTTTTTCTTTTTCACTTCACTCATGTCATCATAAACATATTAATCCAATCAACCCGAAAATCAACCACACTAGTTCTATCCTAACAAATGCTCCCCCAAGCTAGGCTTGGGACAATAAACATTGAAAAGGCTCAAGGCGTGTAATGTGGTTTGATATAGATCCAAAGAAACTCATTAGGCTCAGCGGGGCTAGGAGGGAAATGATTCTTTTGTAGAAAATTCTGAGGCCAAAAAAATCGAAACAATTGAACGCCTCTATCACAGCACAATGTTCAAAGTCATCAGAAATTAACGAGTACAATGCCAAAGTCAAGATAAGAATGATATGAGGAACTAACACACAAGGATAATTCGGACATAAATATGCATCCGAAGGCTCGAATGAATCCTTACAATGTAACCAGTCCAAGCATGCAGTTAAAGTAGGTGTTTTATCATCAAAATCTACTCAAGACCAAGGCAATCAAAGATCACATCACAACATCCCAATCACGAATGCCCGATTATCCAGTATAATGAGTTAAATCATTTTTAAAGGCAAAGTTTGGGGCACAGGGAAGCAATTTCACTATTCATGTTCAATTCGTGTTTTTGATATTTTTTTTTTCAGCAATATTTCATTTTTTTGTTGTTTTGTTTTTATGAGAAGAAAAAGTTAACCAATTAACTAGCTTAACTAACCTAAGAACACAACACTAACCTACCTAAAAAGCAATAATAGTGAGAGGGGTACTTACAGAAATCCTCCCCCAAGCTGAACGAGGCAATGACCTCATTGCAACAAGAGGAAGGGGGACATGGATATCAGTCATCCATGTGCACGTCCTCACTAGCATCATCGCCATCCACCTCAGGGCCGGGCTGACTGTAGCTCGGGTTCCACGTATACCACGAAGGATGTGCATCATGCTCAGCAATGCGATGCAAGCGGCAGTTCTCGTCATACATCGAGTACAAAGCCAGGTGTTGATCGTTGGCTAGTGTATCGACCCGCTGACTAAGATTCGGAGAAGAGCACCATTGGCATCAACCTGCTGGCTGATACCTTGGATAGCCGCTGTATTGGCTGTAATGCCAGTATCCATGCGGTGAAGCAGGGTCATCATTTCCTGAAAATCAAAGGAAGGAGGAGCAGTAGAATATGGGGAGGGGGAGCATCAGAAGATGAGGGATATCCTCAACATGGGGCGACGATAATATGTACGCTCAGGGATCTCGGGGCGGGGGTGGGAAAGTCAGAACCTGCAATGGGAAGGTGATAGTGAGGTTGGCCAGGTTTGATTTTGGCCAAAGGGCTGGGCAGGTCAATGGAACGCATTCCGTTAATTTGCCACTTGTATGTGTCCCCACCCCGTTCTAACCAATGCAGGCGAGTGAGATAGGCATAGTCCAAGAGGGTAGGGCCTAAGGCTGGCTGATACTGGGTCTCGTCAAAGTCTGGAATGGCCCTAGCAAAAAGAGTGACTAGCCCCCCGTTCACGATGGGCCGAGAGGAGAACGTCCCGTCGGCTCGCCTCTTAGGGTATGTGGTGGCAATACGCTCCATTTGGAGCGCAACATGGTGAGGGATGTTGTAGTGGAAACGGCGGGGAGTGCCCCGATACATGTAGCTGCCTATGAGATAAAGCTCATCCCCGCGAATGAGCTGCCCCTCAACCCTCCCAAACAAGGTCTTAGACATGAAACGAACCCAAATTTTGAAGATGGGTTGGTGTATATACCTAGCATGACAGTGTTGCAAGGTAAAATCTGTTTCATCCCCCGTTATAGCATAGTAGACATCCCTGTGATGATAGTCAGGTGGATGCCCAATTTCCCCCGGTTGAGAACACGGAGTATGCGAGCAAACTCCGGCAGGGTGAGGGTGAAGTCCCATTTAACAGCCTATAGGAAACATGTGAGATTGGTCCGGAACGAGGGTGAGTCACATTCAAGCTACTATAAATTCATACACAAGCACGGGATAGGTATTGACATGAACAGTATAAAGGGTTCCATACCAATGATTTTCATGAATTCCTTAAATTCATTGTTGAATGCCCAATTTATCCAAGAATTCAATATCGAGAAATGTGGTAGGACTTACCTCGCGCCCCTTGAGGCGCTGAAATCGTTCCCTCTGTTCTTCCGTGGAGAAGATGACGTCCGGGAAAGTCTCATCTCTGGGAATTTCCGGTGGTGGTGGTGGTGGTGGTTGGGACCCCGTGGTAGATCTTCGTCGCCTTGTGAACATTATGCTAAGATAGCAAAAATATCAACCCTTCAACTCACTCTTTAATGGGGAAAAGATGGGGAAGACTTGAAGCACTCAAATCCTCACTTTAATGGTGGAAGAAAAAAAAAATGGAGAAAAAGATGAAGGAGAGAGATAGAGTGGGAAAAAAATGAAAGTAGGATGAGAGATGAGTAGAAAGTGATAGGAGAGAAAAATTGGTAAGAATTTGAAGATTTGAAGGAGGGTCTTCAATGGTGGAAAGGGGGTTTGGAGAAGAAGATGGGAGAATTTGGGGGTTAGGGTTTGGAAGAGAGAGAAAATGTGAGAAGAAGTGAGTGAAAAGAAGGGGAAAATCCCCTTTAAAATCGCCACCGGACCCCGAGCCCGATCGGGCGAGCTCGCCCGACGCCATCGGGCGTCCTTTTTTTTTTGAATTTTCCTGAGTTTGGTTGCGCGCCCGATCGGGCTGTCTCGCCCGATAACATCGGGCTTCTGCCTTTTTTCCCTTAAAGAATGATGGTTGCGGGCCCGATCGGGTGTCCACGCCCGATCGGGCGATATTTTTTCGTCTTCTCAATTTCGGTTGCGCGCCCGATCGGGCGTTTTTTGTCGTAAAATTTGTGACGGTGTTTCGCCCGATCGGGTGGGATGGCCCGATAGGATCGGGCGACGCACTTTTCCTTTGTTTTTCGAATTTTCGTTGCGCGCCCGATCGGGCAGCCTCGCCCGATGGCTTCGGGCGGTACCCAGTGAGCTCTGTCTCGTATTTTTTTCTTTTGGTAGGCACTCCTGCACACATGTAACCTGAAGAGGGATATCAGTACCCTCTCACTCTCTCACCAAACTACAAAAAATGAACAAAGTAAAAAAAATCAAAAATAATAAAAAAACTAGAAAAACTACGAAATCAAAAAGAAGGAAATCGGGTTGCCTCCCGATTAGCGCTGGTTTATAAAGGTCCCGCACGACCATAATGCTTCATCCCTCAAACAGAAGGGGAGGGGGGTTGAAGGTATAGCTCCTCCACAGATCCAACAGGGATTCCGGTATAGTACAACTTCAGACGTTGTCCATTAACTTTGAATTTCTCGCCTGTTGCATTCATCACCTCAATAGAACCAAACTTGTTAGTGTTAGTGACAGAAAAAGGACCAGACCACCTAGATTTCAACTTACCAGGAAAGAGCTTGAGTCTAGAGTTGTATAGTAAAACCTTGTCACCAATATTGAACTCCCTACTCAGAATTTTCTTATCATGCCATCTCTTAGTGCGCTCTTTGTAGAGCCGCGAACTATCATAAGCATTTAGTCTAAGTTCATCAAGCTCATTAATCTGCAGTAAACGTTTCTCTCCGGCCAATTTGGCATCAAGGTTCAACTCTTTAACCGCCCAAAAAGCCTTATACTCTAATTCGACAGGTAGGTGGCATGCTTTTCCATAGACTAGGCGATAAGGGGTGGTACCAATAGGGGTCTTAAAAGCAGTTCTATAAGCCCATAAGGTGTCATCTAACTTATCACTCCAATCTTTTCTCGATTTAGCTACCACTTTCTCCAAAATAGATTTATTTCCCGGTTAGACACTTCTACTTGCCCACTTGTCTGAGGGTGGTATGCTAGGCCAGTCCTATGGTAGACACCATACTTTTTGAGTAGGGCTTCAAAGGTTCTTTTGTGAAAGTGGGATCCCCCATCACTAATGACAACTCTTGGTACCCCAAACCGTGGAAAGATAATCTTTTTGAACATTTTCATGACAACCTTAGAGTCATTGGTCGGTGATGCAATAGCTTCTACCCACTTAGAGACATAGTCAACAGCAACAAGTATGAAATTGTTGCCTGAGGAAGAGGGAAAAGGACCCATAAAATCAATACCCCACACATCAAATAGTTCAACTTCTAGGATGGGTGTTTGGGGCATCTCATGTCTACGGGAAATATTTCCTGTTCGTTGGCATGCATCACAAGACTTAACAAACATACTAGCATCATGAAAAAGTGTTGGCCAATAAAAACCAGATTGAAGTACCTTTGCTACGTTTTGGAAGGCCCAGCATGGCCTCCACATGGAAGGGAGTGAGAGTGCTTCAGAATGTCATGCACCTCCCACTCTGGGATACATCGCCTGTATATAGTGTCAGCACAGAGCTTGTAAAGCAGAGGGTCATCCCAGAAGAATTGTTTGGCATCATGGAGAAATTTCTTCCTCTGGTAGCTCAGCTCTGGAGGGGTTTGTCCACTCACACAAAAGTTGGCGAAGTCCGCATACCACGGGGTAACAGAAGTGACTGCCAGGAGCTTATCATCAGGAAAGGAGTCGTCAATGGGAAGACCTTCTTCCATATCTGCATATGCAATCGGGACAAATGGTCAGCTACTACATTTTCTGCACCCTTTTTATCTCTGATCTCCAAGTCAAACTCTTGGAGCAGCAAAATCCACCGAATGAGTCGAGGCTTGGCCTCCTTTTTGGCGAGAAGGTACTTCAATGCAGCATGATCAGTGTAGACAATGACTTTAGACCCGAGCAGATAGGTCCTGAACTTGTCCAAGGCATAGACCACAGCTAGCAGCTCTTTCTCTGTAGTGGCATAATTGACTTGAGCTTCATCGAGTGTCTTGCTAGCATAGTAGATGGCATGGAGGATGTTGTCTTTTCTCTGACCAAGGACAGCGCCCACAGCATAATCACTGGCATCACACATAATCTCAAAGGGAGGGTCCAATCTGGAGATCGGATGATAGGAGCAGTAATCAAAGCTTGCTTAATCCTGTTAAAAGACACTAGACACTCATCAGTAAACAGGAACGGGGCATCCTTGAGGAGCAACTGAGTAAGTGGTTTAGCAATTTTAGAGAAGTCCTTGATAAAGCGGCGATAAAATCCCGCATGACCAAGAAAACCTCTAACACCCTTAACATTCACAGGGGGGTAATTGCTCAATCACTTGAATTTTTGCTTTGTCCACCTGGATGCCTCGTTCAGAAATAATATGACCAAGTACCACTCCTTCAGTAACCATGAAGTGGCACTTCTCCCAGTTCAAGACAAGGTGGACATCCTCACATCTTTCAGTACTTTAGTCAAATTCAGCAAACATGCATCAAAATTAATGCCATACACACTAAAGTCATCCATAAATACTTCCATGATGGACTCAATAAATTCAGAAAATATGGCCATCATACAACGTTGGAAAGTAGCAGGGGCATTACATAGGCCAAAGGGCATCCTTCTATAGGCAAAGGTACCATAAGGACATGTAAAGGTGGTCTTCTCCTGGTCATCTGGGTGGATAGGGATTTGGAAAAACCAGAATAGCCATCTAGATAACAGAAATGAGAATGACAAGCTAGACGTTCCAACATCTGATCAATGAAGGGAAGGGGAAAATGATCTTTCTTGTGGCAACATTTAATTTCCTATAGTCAATGCACATACGCCACCCAGTAACTACTCTTGTAGCAATTAATTCATTTTTCTCATTTTTAACTACAGTAGTACCACCCTTTTTAGGAACCACTTGAACTGGACTCACCCACTTAGAATCAGAAATAGGATAGATAATCCCAGCATCAAGCAATTTCATAACCTCCTTTTTGACAACTTCCTGCATATTCGGGTTCAAACGACGCTGACCTTGTATACTAGGACGATGATCATCCTCAAGATGGATTTTATGCATGCAAAAGTCAGGGCTTATGCCTTTCAAATCATCAATGTTATATCCAATTGCCTTTTTATGTTGTCGCAAAACAGATAAAAGTTGAGACATTTGACCATCATTTAATGCAGCACTAACAATCACAGGGCAATTTTCAGAATCATCCAGAAAAGCATACCGCAGAGAAGGGGGAAGGGGTTTCAGTTCAGGTTTCTTTACCTCTACCGGTGGAGTAGCACATACTAACCGTTCATCCTCATGAGTGGTAGTACCATCAAGCTCGACACAGGTAAAAGCTGCTTCCCAAGCATCCGCTTCAGTAGTCCGGATAATATCATCACCTGTGGAAGAAGTAAAACAAAGCAAAGCCTCCAGTGGATCCCGCATAAGGGATTGAGGCATGTCATCATTAACCAGCACATCAATGACATCTATTCTGTAACAGGCTTCCTCTAGCATGGGACTTTTCAAAGCATTGGTCAAACTAAAAGTTACCTTATCATCCCCCACAGTCAAAGTTAATTTCCCATTTTTTACATCTATGACAGCTCCAGCAGTATGAAGGAATGGTCTCCCTAAAATGATTGGGATTTGAGTATCCTCTTCCATGTCAAGCACAACAAAATCCACAGGAATGTAAAATTTACCTACCCTCACAGGAACGTCCTCTAAGATACCTAGGGGGTATTTAACAGAACGGTCAGCCATTTGAAGAGTAATGTTGGTACATTTTAAATCTCCCATGTCAAGCTTTTTACAAACAGTCAAGGGCATGACACTAACACTAGCACCTAGATCACATAAGGCTTTGTCAATAAATATGGTGCCAATATTACAAGGGATGGAGAAACTCCCGGATCTTTCAATTTAGGGGGGGATTGATTTTGTAAAAGAGCACTACATTCTTCAGTAAAGGCAACAGTTTCTACTGCATTAAAGCTCTTTTCCTAGTCAAAATTTCCTTCAAAAATTTAGCATATGCAGGTACTTGAGTAATGAGTTCAGTAAATGGAACAGTTACCTGAAGATTTTTCACTACCTCCATAAACTTACCAAGTTGGTGATCCAGCTTATTCCTTGATAGACGAGTGGGAAAGGGAACCTTGATCGCAGGAGTGGTTGAGGACTGTTTTCAGGTATGTCTGCTTCTCTGCATTTGTGTTGGTGGTAGCCTCAGGAGCTGACGAAGTTTCAGTTATGTCTGCATTTTTTTCTGACTCAACCGGACCATCCTTAGGCATTGGGGGACCATCATAATGTGTCCACTCCTAAGAGTGATGGCGTTGGCAGTGTCCCTTGGTTGCATCGATTGGAAGGTAAGGCCCCAGGTGGCCTACTAGCAGAAGAACTAGCCAACTGAGCTAGTTGAGTTTCCAACATCTTGTTATGCGTGCCCAAATTTTCCAGTTGAGCTTTTGTGTCAGCTTGAAAAGCATTGAACCCCTTCTGCATCTGGAACATCATATTCTTCAACTCTGTCATGGCTGGGTCAGCAGGAGGAGCAGGCTGTGGAGGGCTGATTTCTCTGAAAACCAGGTGGAGCTTGTTGTGAAGGTTGGTATTGTTGACCCTGTTGTTGAGGTGGATATGGTTGTTGGGGTTGAGGGTTCAACACATTAGTACTCCTATATGAGAGGTTGGGATGTTGTCTTAACCCAGGATTGTAGGTGTTGAATAGGGGTTGAATTGGTTCCTAGGTTGTGATTGGAAAGCATTGACAGCCTCACAGTTATTTCCCAGCGCAGGACACTCTTGAGAGTTGTGCCCAGATATTCCACAAGCATCACATACATGCACATTATAGTTAGAAGCACTAGCCATCGCATTAACACTCATATGGGAGGAATCATTACCTAACTTCAGGGAGTCAATTTTCTGAGTTAGAGTAGCTAGTTGCCCAGACAGTAGAGAAATGGCTTCAACATCATGTTTACCACCTTTTTCAAAGAGGAACGAATGGTAGAGGCTTGATTAGATGCTAGCTTCTCCAAAAGTTCATACCCTTCCTCAATTGCTTTATCCATGAAGAACCCACCAGATGCTCCATCAATTACCCGTCGTGTATCTGCATCAACTCTAGTGTAGAAAATCTGACACAAGTACCACTGGTCCAACCCATGATGAGGACATAGACGCTGCAGATCCTTGAACCGCTCCCAAGCTTCATATAGAGATTCACCAGGATCTTGGGTGAAAGTAACTATGGCATGTCTCATATCTGCAGTTTTCTGGTAAGGGTACCACTTGATGAGGAAAATCTTGGAAAGTTCTGGCCAGGTGGTGATGGTGGAAGGCAGCTTGTTATACCAGAACAAAGCTTTATCGCGCAGAGAGAAACCAAATAGAAGGAGCTTCATCTCATCAGGAGTAACACCAGCTTGCTTCTGAGTAGCACAACACTGTAAAAATCTCTGCAGATGCTGATTTGGGTCTTCAGATGGTAACCCAGCGAACTGATTGTTCTGAACCATATTCAAAACATGAGACTTGATCTCAAAATTTGTAGCAGCAATAGTGGGCATCCGTACCCCAGTAGGCACGTTATCAGGAGATGGTTGCGCATAATCTCTAAAGGTTCGAGTAACATTCTCACCCATGTTGACAGTAATAGGTGAGGTGGGGTTTTTTTTGTGGGGAAGGTGTGAGATGGTGTCTTTTGGGAGGGTGTCCCTGCAGACAGCTTAGCTTGCTTAGTTTTCTTTCTGAGTCTACGAGCGGTCTTTTCAATCTCTGGATCGAACGGGATGAGATTTGGAGATTTCAATTTCCTGCTCATACACCAAAAACACTAAAACAAACGTGAGATGCTCCAAAGAACAGGTGTTCTTCAGAGTAGAGGTTAGTTTAATATTATAATTCAGACAAAATAAAATAAACCGTCTCCCCGGCAACGGCGCCAAAATTTGACAGGCTAAAGTCGCATCACCTAATCAAAAATAACCTAAGGTCCACTAACTAGTAGTCAGGGAAGTCAGGATCGAATCCACAGGGAGAAGTTGTACTATTGTATCTGAAATTAATAATACTAACAAAATCAGATGAATGGTTGTGTTACTAAGCTAAACAGGTAACAGAATTAAATAAGAAGGTGTAAATATATCAGTAAAGTACTAGAATCATGGATCACTATGCATACAATTCGGGAAATCAAGGATAAACGATAACCACCTAGTAAGTCAATTGTCTAGGGCACAGTAATTTCTCTCGAACATTACCTCCCTCAAAGATCACCCAGCCGCTCTCGCATAGTCAAGGGTCACTTTGCCTAATAATTGAAAGCCTATACGGTATCTCTCCTCTCGAAGTAGATTCAGTATTGCAAAGTAGAAATATAAATCAGGCCTAACTTATAATCCTAGCATGAAGAAACAATCAAAGGAAACAATTGAAATACCAGATAATCAAACTAATCTATCAATCCCTTATTGTATACATAGATCTCCACAATTCTAGATATAGAACTACTCACTCATAATCATGAAATCAATAACAAGAATCATATAAAAACTCATACTTGGAAACATGGCAAATAACTAAGAAAAAAATAGTTAATCAATGGAAGAAATAACAAAGAAGTAAAGAAGAAAGATTACCAATTATATTGAACTATGAATAAGCAAAAGGTTTGATCTTGAATTAAATCACAAAGCAAGAATTAAGGTTCTTCAAATACTCTAGAGAGAAAAACTAATAATAAAAACTAGATAGGAGTTAATAATTCTGATTTTTCTATTTATACAAGCCCTAAAACAATAGAAGAAAATCTCGAAAAAGGGCCCGCAATCATTAAAAATCTCGCGTCACGCCAGCCGCCCGATCGGGCCAAAGTCGCCCGACGGTATCGGGCTCCAAAGAGGATGATTTAGGCAAAAACCGCAAGACGCCCGATGCAATCGGGCGGCCTTATGAAATGGGAGGCAGAGTGCTGGAATGGCGCCCGACGTCGGGCCAACTCGCCCGATCGGGCGAAAGATCGAATTACGACAGGGCATAAAACGCCCGATCGGGCCCGCAGCTGAAGTATGAAGAACTGGTATATTCGCCCGATCGGGCTGGGCCGCCCGATCCATCGGGCCGATCGGCTTATCTTCGTTTTCTTTTCTTTCTTTGCTCAAAGTCCCGGAAATCATCCTCGGGATCTAGAAACTCGGCATCTAACCTCTCTAATCCACTGTGCAATCATGTAAAGTAGGTGATAGCTTCCAAAACCTACAATTCAATACAAAATAGCAAACCACAACTAGATGGAGAGAATTAGTACCAAATGGCTCCTAAGAGCACCATAATCACAACTTTTAGCACATAATTAGGGGAGAAAACTCTATATAAAACCATAACATCATTCACTCCCATCTAGAGCCTTGTTATGTTCATCTCAGAGATAAGCGGAATAAAATATATCTTAACCTTCATTATATTAAAGTCAATCGAAATTTTTTGAAGAAAAAAAAAGACATTATATCCAATCCCTGGATTGTATATTGATGGCATTTTAATCACTTAAATGTTATTTGATTAATTTATCATCAATCAACAATCCTAGATAAACTAAATTAAGGATGTGTTTTTATTCACCTTACAAAAATAAGTTTAAGGTTCAATTAGTTCAGATCAGTTCATACAAGCTTATATAAAGGTCAATAAGGTCAAATACGTCCCAATCAGGTCTAAATAGTCAATGATCAATAAGTTTCAATCAGGTCCAATTATGTCTAATGAGTTCCGATCAGATTCAATAAGTCAAATTAGGTCTAATAAAATCAAATATTTTTTAAAGATTTTTTATCCATAACTACCTTACTTACACTCTTTTTCTTGAGAAACTACCTTATTTACAAAATAATGTACAAAACTACCTTTATTACGTTATTGTTTGTTCTAAAAACTTTTTCCGATGTATGATTGTAGTTTTTCGGTGAATAAAACTCATGTGCAGGTCACGTGCTTGTCATTTTCCTTATTTTGTTCTACCCTTCTATTTTTCTCTTTCTTTTCTAAACTAACACTCTATCTCCTTACCCAACGAATGATGCACATGGATTTTGTATAAAGTAGAAGGGAGGAAAATATAAAAGGGGAATAATAAAAAGGAAAATAACAAGTCATATGGCTTGCACATGGGTTTTACTCACCGGAAAACTATAGTCAAAGGTCTGAAAAAATTTAGGTTGTGGTCAACAAACAATAACGTAATAAAAGTAGTTTTGTATAAAATTTTGTAAATAAGGTAGTTTCTCAGCAAAAAGAATATAAATAAGGTAGTTATGGATAAAAAAAAAGTAATCTTACTGATTGACCGATTTTTAATAAAGAAAACTAAAAATGATAAATTGAAAGAGGAGTGAAATGAAAGTATACACACCTATTTTCCCGTCTTAGTTCTCATGAGTGTTTAGTTAGATTTAAGATATCATTCACTCATTCTCTGTTTCTCTCCTATTTATGTTCTTCCCCAACCCCCACTTGTTTGTTTGTTCATCTATTTTCTTTGTTCATCTATTTTCTTTGTTCATCTTCATGATTATTGCATCATACATTACCATAGCATTCACCATTCATGCACCCTAAGTCCCTAACTTACCCGAGATGTTGAGTGTGTAGATTAAACATAAACCTCAATTTTTGTTAGTGGAATTGGGCCAGTAATTAAAGAATAACTAGTTATTAGGTCCGGGTTATGCCCCGGATAAGAAAAAAAATTCATTTATCAATATAATACTTTATTATAATAATACTAGATACAACTTAGTCTAGTGGTTAAGACTTTAGTATATGCACTTGATGTCTCGGGATCAAACCCTATAGTATGCAATTTCTGATTTTTTTTTTTTTTTTGACATGGATTACATGAACTAAAACTCTCTAGGGAGAGCGTCACGTGACACAGTTTCTTGTTTATGCACGCCTTTTAATATATTTGTATAGATTCCACCATCCATCCAAAGTATAGATATTATATTAGTCGCCTCAAGAATCCTTAGTTACGTTGTCGAATGTGCCTAGGTGTTAACTAAAAAGCATTAAACATATCAAAGGGTTGTGCATGTTCAAGTGACTAGCTATTCTGCCTTGTAATTTATGTTACGATCTTGTGTGATTTTTAGGGTACGTATGCATGTTTCTTATGACTTACTCCCTCCGTTTCATTTTAATCTACACATTTACACTTTTCATGCATGCCAATGTAAAACTTTGAGGACATATGTCTTTAGTTTTGTATTTGTAAAAATTATAAAAAGTACATATTAATAAAATACATACTAATACGAATCTAACAAGATCCCACATGACTATGTTTTTATTCACGTATAAATCACAAACGAGGGTCAAAGTGCAATTTGTGAATAGTATAAAATGTCAAAGTGTGTAGATTAATATGAAACGGATGGAGTATGACTTATGATTTATAAGTTAAGCATATTGCATACATGGGTTCCCTTCCCTAAAAGGTACATCGTTACATGTGTTCTTATACATGCATGGTTCTATAGATATATAGAAAATGAAGTATGAACTGTATAGTGTTTATGAAATTGTAATTAGCCCTACGCTTGGAATAAAAGTGACAAGTAACTATGGACATATTGGACTAAAGGATTTGATTGGAAGCTTAATTAATTGGAATTATGAGTTAAATAGAAAAAATGACTAACCTTGGTGATAAAGTACACTTCGTTATGTTTAGTCCATCTTATTTTTTCAGATTAGAACTTATCTGATAAGATCTGAATTTATTTTTTCTGATTTAAACTCATCGTTAGTCCTCCAGCTGCAAACCCACCAGAAATGACTAGAACCACATCCTCGTCAGCGCTCTCATTCTCCTTCTTCTTGCTTTGACGATCATCCTTCTTTTGAATCTTTCTCTCCCTTCGAGGTAATACGAGTTCATATTTCCTCACCGAGCTAAATCCTCCAAGGCCCTAGTCCTTTTTATATACTTCAACATGCATTATTAAGAGCCTGTTTGGTTGGACCTTTTTATAGCAATGGAATAGAATGACATCCATTCTAGTATTTGGTTAGTATTTTTTTTTGGAAAAATTGTCAAGAATAAGTCAACCTTTGCGTTGACCGCTTTTGACAAGTTAACCTTCATTTATTCCAGTAGCAAGTAAAGCTTGTACATGAATTAGCTTTTAACGAGTTTTTTTACTTATGACCAGAACAACCCCTACAATTTTGTTCAGTTTTAAGTTTCTCACGGAAGTTTTATAAAATTCATGCAGTACAAATATGTTCTAGAGAACAATTTAATGAGTTCCAGAATACACACCTGTTAAAACTGAACAAAATTGTAGGGGTTGTTCAGGTCATAAGTAAAAAAACTTGTTAAAAGCTAATTCATGTACAAGCTTTACTTGCTACTGGAATAAATGAAGGTTGACTTGTTAAAAGCGGTCAACGCAAAGGTTGACTTATTCTTGACAATTTTTCCTTTTTTTTTTGGTGGAATATCAACCCAATGAATTCTAATTCCATCCCAACCCCCTATAGTCTCATACTCCCATACCCAACAAGATTCAAACTATACTACACTACTATAAAATCCTATCCCCATTTATATGATCATATGGCATCTTCCTTTTGCACCAAATTGGAAGGTCTTCTTATGGAAAGTTATGCATAATCGACTCCCTACCAAGAGTAGGCTTCTTTTGAGGGGAATACCTTTGCAACCACATTGCTATAAATGTTGCTCCTCGGTGGAAACTCAAAACCATATTTTTCGACTGTTCTATAGCACAAAATTTCTGGAACCAAAATCAGATTTTGGTTCCTTCAATTACATATAATCCAGATGAATTCTCTACCTCGATTATTACCCATATCCTGCATTTTAAAAGCGAGGATGGTTTGTTTAGTAATAGAATTCTAAGGTTCACTTTTTTTCTCTAGAGCTTGTGGAATTATCGTAGTACGAGAATATTTTGTCCTACGAAATATTCAATTAACCTTGACACCCTTAAAACCAATACTTTTTGTTCCATATTAAATGGAGTACACATAGTAGGGTTATGGGGTTAACCATTCTTCACCTTCCGGAGGAAGCAAATAGTCATCCTCCTGGGTTTCTATCAGCAAATATTGATAGACTGAAGATGGGTACTCATCAACAAGTGATTATTTTTTACGGAGCTTGGTGTAAAATATAGAAGAAAATGGGTGCAGGTCGGTGTTTTCATCCTAATATTACTGGTTCTAATACTCAAGATCCGCTGGTGGGTGGTGGAACTTATGGTTTGGCAACGACGACACTCCAAGCTGAAGCAATATCCTGTTCTCATGCAATGGAATGGGTAGTTGCTGAGCATTGCACCAATGTTATGTTTCTAACTTATTCTACTAATCTTATTTGTTTGCTCCAGGGACAAATGATTCCTCCTATACATCTTCAGGGGACAATCTCACGAATCAGGGAACTGGGCGTAAAGTTCAACTGGTGTATGATTACTAAAGTCCCTCGTGATGTAGTAGCCACTGCGGGTTACATTGCAAAACGATGTCTGGCGATCTTGACGAAGTTCGATACAATTTAGTTTTGTTCCTTCTTCTCATGTTATGTCAAAAAAAAAAAAAATCGTATCCCCCAGCCACCCTTACCCACCCACCCACGCACATCCACCCCAGCCCATCCACCTTTGCCCAACAACCCGAGAACCACCCCCACCCACGCTCAACGATCTTTTTCTCCCGCTTACCCCTCCCAGCCTGAAAACCACCCCTTCACGCCCAACGCTATCTATCTCTCACACACTCTCTCCCTTAAGTAAATACCCTCCCTAACCCAAAAACTACCTTCTCCCCAACCCACGCCCAACCGTGTCTAACGCGCGCGCTCTCTCTCTCTTCGGCAAATATCCTAGCCCTTGAAAACCACCCCACCCACTACCCTAGTCCTTGAAAATCGTCCCCCTCCCCTTCACCATCCTCGAAAATGACCCCACCCACCACCCTAGCCCTAAAAAAACTCCCCCGTCTCTACCCCCCACTCAGTATCCTCCCCTAACCCCCAAAAAACCCTTCTCTCCTCCCCTCTACATTAATTTTTTAAAAATTAGTGATGCATAAGAATATATGCATAAGCAAAGAATCCATTCCAATATTGAACAAAATAATGTAATGCTATATTTGGGAATGAACATTTCATTTCTAAATGTGGAGTTGGGCCAAATGACATGTTTGGTAAATCCAGGAATTTGGAATTGGAATTGGCCCAATTCCAACTTTTATAAGAATAGCCCAATTTTAAGAATTTTGAAATTCCATGTGCAAGGGTATCATTTGCAAATTTTAAACCCTGACTATTTTCTACTTTCCTCTTCAAGTGTTCAACATAAACCTAACTTTCTCTATCCTCAATTATAAACCATAGCTTTCTCTCCTCCATTAACGAATCTATTAGCTTTATTTTCCTCCATTAACGAATCTCTAGCTTCTAACTATTTGAGCTCCTCTCTGTAAATTCTATGGTAAGCCAAACAATGGAGATGGATTTGAAATCCTAAATTTGAAATTCTTAAGTTTACCAAACAATGAATTTGATTTTAGATTCCATGATTTGAGAATACAAATTTCAAATGAATCATTTCAAATGAAATGCTCATTCCCAAACACTACCTAAATGGATTTCGAATTTATTGCATAACTGAACAAACAATTTCAAACTGACACGAGGAACCTAGATCCATACCGCCCCAGTATTGTTATCCATACCTTTCCCAATCCAGTACAATGAACCAAACAAGCCCTAATAATCTGTAAAATTAGTTCAACGAACAAAGGAATTGAGAATATTTGGTGCTAGGTTGTAAGAGGTGGGTAAATTTGGCGATCAATTTTTTCCATATATGAAAATGAAAAAATAACAAGCAGAGAGGAGGCAAGAGAAGGGAAGGATTGTAGCCTTTTTTTCTTTATTCTTTCATAAATTTTTCTTTATAATATATTAATATTTTTGACTGGCAATGTCTTGGGTCAATTAGAATAAACAAATATGTTATTATCCATAAATTTTACAATTTATTGGAAAAATTGATAAGAATAATCCCAACTATTGACTATCTTCCCAAAATAATTACAACTTTCATTAATCCCCGAATGATAACACTATTACCCCGCCCTTCCCGAAACATTCCCACTCTAATTTTAACCAGTTAAACTGGTTAAAAATGACATGTCACGATATAATTGAGAAAAACTATTTTTTATAAGTAAAAATCTAAAATGTGTGACAAAAATTGACACGTTGGTACTCATTTTTCGACCGACTTCTCAGAATTCGAGTCCATGAAGGGAGCTTGGTTGCGTTCATTTTTCCAAAATCATTTTGAAGTTCAAATGTGTTGTTTAGTTGAAACATATGCTAAAAACTTTGACGTATTAGTACTCATTTCAATCAACTTCTCAAAATTCGCGTCCTTTAGGGAAGCTTGATGGTGTCCGTTTTAACAAATAAAAAGAGTCATTTTAAAAAATAAAAATCAGAGTTTAAGATTGTCTCAAAATATGTGCCTAAAAATTGACATATTGGTACCTATGTAGATCGGCTTCTCGAAATTAGCACCTATAAAGGCCTATATATGTTGATGTTCATTTTTTTCGAAAAATGTTATTCAAAGGCCAAAAGTGTTTTTTAAGATCGCTTCGAAAGACGTTCTAGGAAATTGGTACTCATTTCGACTGATTTCTCAAAGTTGGGTAGTGTCCTTTTTCAAAAACAATCGTTATGAAGGGCAAAACTGCCCTTTCGAAATCGAAGGTCACCTACGTATAGGCTGCCTTAAGAATGTCTTTTAAAATATTTCTATAAATTTGCTTTCTCCTAACTAATCATTGTACATTTGTACCTGTTAATTACTCATATATATATATATATATATACACATCATGGCATACATCTTACAAACAACCATCATATCAACACATGTTTTTCTCAACCAACTAGCAAGTTCCAGATAGTTATACTTACAATAATTTATCAAGATATAATTAATGAATTTATCCGTCTCAAAAGTATGTACTAAACCCATAAGATAGCATACTTATCCCTAACTCCGTTATGTTAATACTTACCGAGTAAAACCTTCATATGACAAAAAGATGAAAATTTTACTTTGTCATTTTTTTTTTAACATCAAGAAAAGGTGCATCAATTAAAGAACGAAGTACATCCTATTGCTAATACCAACAAACATAAACCAAATTAAAATCTAAATGAGCTTCATGAGCTCTTACATGCTCTAAAAAACAAAAACAAATAAAACAGTTAGAGAGTCAACAGTACGGAGAGCGTCGATGGTCGATCATTGTGCCGGTGGAGTCAATACCTTGATGACTGATGGAAGTGGTAGGATAAGTGAATGTCGTTCATGATTCGGACAAAGCACAACTAAAGGCAACATTTGCATCTTGCTACATGAGCAATCCCAACGAACTTCCGACGCTTGGGATTCTTTGTTCATGATCTGTGGAAGAGTCATGTTCCTAGGTGACTCATAACTCTCTCTCGAGAGTATTTCAGGTTTCTCCATTAAATAGGAGAAATGAGGCGTGCTGAAATCCACTAGATGAAACTGAGGTGCCGCCTGCAGATTTGAATTTTTCAAGGCAAGATCGTTGCCAAGCTAAAAGGAAAGCTCAATAATTTGAGCTCTCGAACACACCTCCGACTTATAAAATCGAAAAACACATGTTCGAACCACGGATACTTTTCCTCGCCTCGACCATGCTCACGCTTCTCATCCTCTTGAGTCACCTGCTCCTTCATCATAGATTCTAAAGGTACATATTCTATGACTACAATATTAAACCACCAATCTGTGTGCAACTGCAACCAATTTTGAGTTGCCATAACCAATTACGAACACCAATACTGTAGCACCCCGACAATTCTCTATTATCCAAAATACCTTTTTAATATAAACTTAGAGAATTATCAAGGTATTATCGCCCATGTGATAACAAATCCGCTTATTCAAAATTTTGTAGCGGAAACAATAAATAAATTTTAGAAATAAAACCTAGTCAACTCTAGAAGTTAAACCAACATAAAGTCAAAAGTCAACCTCAAAAGTAAACATCAACGATTAAAAGTATAAAGTCAAAGTAAAATGTAAAGTCAACATAAGCTCTCCAAATCCCGAACCCATGATGCATCATCTTCAAACCTGTAATGGACGATGCACTTTTCATCCCGAGAGACTCCTCACCAAGTAGGTCATAATAGGATCAATAAGGCATAGCCATAATCAACACATACACAAAGCACGTAATCAGCAAAGCGAAGCACTACATAATAAATAAACAATCCTAACATGATACTAATAAATAATAAGCAGAGATAAATAATAATAAACCAACATTGTAGATTACTTCTATTGAACTAAACTTCACAACTAATAGATTAATTGATTTAGATGGAATAGACAATGGAATGAGTTGTCTTACCAAAACCAGTCTTCAATTTAGAAGACGAAATACGGGCACGACTCCATATTCCCCTGACATACGATATCGAGGAACCTTTAAAATAAAAATAGGACACGATGATCAATCCGGTCCCAAGAAAAGCCATGGGTTACCACTATGTACTCCAACTCATATTTGTCCAACACTTCAGACGTGCACAAGTCTAAAGCTATTGCTATCCACATTATTTCCCTAGTAGAGAAATGTCGATTTGCGTCGGACCTGAGGCCCCTATTTGAGTCGGACGGCACAGGTCTCGACGCAGATGACCTATAATTGATCTGCGTCGTATGCGGAAACGACGCAGATTTTTTACCTATTTGCGTCGCACGTTGTATACAGTGCGACACGGATGGCTCTTCTCAGATAGAAGAGGAATTTGCGTCGCACATAGCACAGGGTGCCATGCAAATCAGGCATCTGCGTCGCATCTTCAGCCATGTACGATGCAAATCAGGCAAAAGTGCGACTTACGGAAAAGGCAGGTCAACTATTTAAAAAAAAGAAATATGCGTCGTACACAGTTCAGAGTACGACGCAAAAGGCGCACTTAGCTACTACAATTGAGCGTATACAACAAAATAGATACAGATCTTCCAGAAATCAGATGGTGCTGTAAACAACATACATTTTTGCTAGTAAGGAAATTAAACAAATTTATATTAATAACACATCAAAACCAGTATCATAAATTTACAATGACAAAAAAATAGGAAGTGGTGTTTTTACAACACTAAGTACAAAAAAAATACAAACTACAAAAAATAAAATAGAGAAAATTACAGAAAATAAAACAGAGAAAATTATAGAAAATAAAACAGAAAAAATTACATAATTTCCATGTTGAATTTTTACATCTTACGAGTTATAAGATGAAAAATTGACAAATTCTAAAACTTAGATATAATTCTTCAAATTTCAACACTTACAAAAGAATAAAAACAAGTGAAACCCCAATTCGAGCAAATCTAAATCTGAAAAGTCTCTGTCGCAAGTCTTCGGTGGAAAATGTATGCAAGTCTTCGATGGAAAACGAAAGGTTCTTCGGTGGAAAACGAAATGTTCTTCGTCGGAACAAACAGTGAGTATAAAATTAGAACCAAACACAAATCTGCAAATGAAAATAAGAATTTTCAGATCTGATAGGTATAAAATAAAAGTAGATCTAAAAAATTAAAAACGAAATAGACTACGATAAACGCCAAAAATAAAACAGAAAATTAGATCTAAAAAATGAAAAAACGAAATTGTAGATCTGAATACAGAAAATTGCCGACTACGAAATTATAAATAATCTGATTGAAAAATTGAAAAAAAAAAACGAACCTACGAAATTTTCCATCAAAGATGAAGCCTTCTTCAACCCTTCACTTGAATCTCTAAGAAAACCGGCAAAACCCAAACCATTCATTGAAAATAGAAACGAACGAATGAAGTTGGAGCAAATCTGGTGCGCATTCGTCTTTGGTGAACGAATGAAATTGCAGAAAATAAGATGAAGTTGTTGCTTCGTTTGATTTTATTGGAAAAGGAGAAGAAGGGGAGCGAGAGAGGAGTAGGGAGATTTGACAGGAGATTGAAGAAGGGGAGCGAGAGAGGAGATTGAAGAAGGGGAGCGAAAGAGGAGATTGAGCGGCGTTTAGGAGAGAGAGAGAGAATGGGAGTTTAGGTTAGAGGGGAGTGTTGCTTGTTTATTTTTAGGTTTGAGAGATAGGAATTTAAAACTAGCACTGGGCTTTTAATTGGGTTGATCTGCGTCGGATGGGCTAAGGGGCCCGACGCAAATTAGTGTTTTGCAACGCACATTAGTAATGTGCGACGCAGATAGGGCTTCAAAATTTTATCACATGAATGCAAAGATGTGCGTCGGATGGGCCTCAGTGTCCGACGCATATAGCTCGTATCTGGTGCTTATGCAATGATGTTTTGCGTCGCACTCTTTATAGCATGCAACGTAAAACATATTTTTGCGACGTTTTGCCTTTCATGCGATGCAAATAAGGCGACGCAAATCGTCCTTTTTCTACTAGTGTTTCACTTTACATGATTAATAATTTATTCACTTGTTATGACTCACAAGTAGGACAACTAATATAATTATTAAATAATCATAAACTTCCATTTTTATCTTTGGATTAGATAAGGTGATCATCAACTTAACAACCCGATATTAATGAAAAATATTAAATCCATAACCTTCCTTTATTTGTTGAACTAAGTCAACAATCAACCAACCTTTCACAGGTGTAATAATCAACTTACCAAATAAGGCTCGGTCCTCATAAAGTAATTAAATAATCCAAAGGGAACAACATGATTCAATCATGATCCAATACCAACATAAATATTAATCCCTCATGTGAATTAATAAAATAAAGTTCCAAATCCCATATGTTTGCATCAATCTTCCATACAAACATAATATCAAGATTATAACCAACATGTTTCATAAAATGATATAAAACATGCAAGTCCTTTAATAGAAACCACATATGAACTAAAAATAGTTCCCTATATATGATACTACATAAATCTCATCCTAAGTACATGATACTACAACACATAGGTATATACGTACCTTGTGTAGACAAAATTCGAGCTACTTTAACAAGATTAAAAGTCGCCTAAAGAATATTATTCGCCTACCAAAATACCAACATAACCAAGAATCAATACTCAAATAATTTTCAACAACTTTAAAATATTTTGAACCCTCTTTAAAAGTGTTTAAAAACCTTTCCCATCATTAAAACTTCAATTATTAATACTTCCTAGTATAGTACCACTATACTAGTCATTAAAACCCTTAAAAATTCATACTTTGATAATTAAAACTCCATCATAAGCATAATAATAAAAATTTCAGCAACTTATAATGTATTAAAAATCCTTTAAAACATACTTAAAGATACTCATAATTATAAAAGTACTCAATTCATATTCTATAATATACTACTATGATTTTCGAACTCAATTCCAACTCATAAAATCCAACTCAATTCCAACTCATAAAATCCTAAAATCCATGTTTTGATGATTAAAATTCAATTCAAACATAATAAATAAATTTGAATTTTTATTTCTTCAATACACAAAGTATATAATCTTAGATTCATAATTAAATCATCAAACTATAACTTATAAACATAAACATATTAAAACAAATCTTAAAAATATAAACTTTGTATGAAAATAACTTAAGGAGGAAGAAAGTAACCAAAACAAAAGAGGAGGAAGGAGAACCAGTAGCCAAGGGGCGGCAACACAGGTCGACGGCTGCTGCGCAACTAGCGGTCGGCAGCGGTGGTCGGCCAGAGCTGCTGGCCGAGTCAAAGGAGAGAGAAATAAAACCGGTTTTCAAAGTTGTTTTAAACCATTCAAATAATTTTCAAAGTATGAATAACAAAAATATTTTATTAGTTAAAATCATTGAATAATTCTTTTGACTTTCAAATAGTCAACGATCTTTTAAGAAATAATTCATTTAAATATTAAAATATGTATAATATACATGAAATGCATTTATAAAAAATTCATAAAATTACGGAAGACTACAAATACTTACCACTCATTACCACATAGATTGGGAAAAAATTATTGCTAACATAGCTTAGGAAGGGAGCACCAACAACCACAGGATTAGGGAAAGGGATGCCCAAATATCAACCTTGACCAAGCGACGAGGAGGGGAAGGAAAGGCCTGATACACAACCAGGGGAGGGGAGGGGAGGCCCACACCAAACAAAACAGGGGAGACCTGACTAGCGAACGACGCACAACAAGGGGAGGGGGGGGGGAGGCCCAACACAACAAAGAAAATAGGGGGGAAGAGGAGGCCCAACTAGCGAACGACGCACAACCAGGGGAAGGGGAGGGGAGGCCTAACAAGAAGCGAAAATAGGGGATAGGAAGGGGATTCCCAGCTAACTGAAACTAGGGAAGGGGAGATGGAACCCGACGCACAACCAGGGGAGGGGGAAAAAGCTATGGGGAACGCGACGAAAAGGGTGACTCGAATAAGTGACAGGGGAAGGGAAAGGAAAAACCGACGACGCGATAGGGGAGGGGTGCTTGCCGGCGAAACGCCAAACTGGAGGACCCGCCTTAAAACTAGGAACAAACTTGGGAAGAGGCTAAGAAAAACCGAAAGAAAAATGATGAAAAAACAAGGGGATGGGAACTCATGAAACTTGCGCGGCATTGGAACTCCGACGAGTTCCTAATGTTTGTTTCGGGAGAGGAAATTTTGAGGAGAGAGGGCAGAGCAAAAATCTTTAGAGAGAGAAGTGTAAAGAAAACTATCCATTTGTTTAATTTAGGAAAATATACTTTGTCATTTGTAATCCCCCGTATATTTATGGATTTTATAAATATATTTTACTGTATATATATATTTATATTTAAATATAATTTAGTTTGAAAAAATTTATTTCTTTAAAGGTTGACTATTTGAAAGTTAAAGGAATTATTTTAAGGATTTAAGGAAATTAAAATATTTTGTTAAGGCATGCTTTGAAAAACATTTAAAATAATTTTTAGATTTGAAAAAGGAGGTTAGTTGGACTTGAGGAACCCAAATACTAATTGGACTAGGAAAAGGACTTCTAGAGATGTTAGGAGTTTTAATCTTCAATCCTATTCATCATTAAACTCTATTTTAAACCCAATTGTCTTTTCCTAAGCCCAAAAGAAAAACATGCCTATAAATTAAATACATTAGACCCAAATTTTACCCACACAAAAATTTTCACTCTCATCCCTCTCACAAAGAAATCGACGGTCCTTTCCTCTTTCTTTCTTTCATGATTTTTCTTCTCTCTTCTTTTCTTCTCTTTCAAGAAATAATTTCTTCCTCAACAAGAAATTCTCCACTTCACACCATCAGCACTGCCGACCACCGTGTTGTTGCCGCTGCTGTTGTCGCTCCAGCCGACGCCCCTTTTGTCCTCTTCCCTCTTTGTGTTGGTTTGATTACTTTTCTTCCTCCTCAAGTTTTGATTAAAAATTATGTTTTTATGATTTGTTTTAGAGTTAATTATGTTTAGAAGCTTTAAATTACTGATTTAATGATGAGTCTATGATTATCTAAACTATGTAGTGAAAGAATAAAAATTCAGATTTGATTATTATGTTTAAATTGGATTTTTAATTATCAAAGCATGAATTTTTAGGGTGTTAAAGATTGGAATTTCATAGCAGTATGTTATAAGCTATGAAACTGATTAAATTTATGAGTTTAAGCATGTTTAAAGAGAGTTTTAATAATTTATATGTTGCTGGATTTTTTTTTAAAAAAAGGTTGTTATTCACGGAGTTTTATGGATTTTAATGACTAGTATAGTAGTACTATGCTATGGACTTCTAAAGTTGTTAAAGTGGTCACCAATTTTTCTATACAAGGTACGTACATACGTATGTGTTGTTTGATATAGTACACGATTTTATTATGAAGGAAAATTATGTAGTGTCATGTATAGGAACTTTGTGAGCTCATATATGATTGTTATTATGATTGAATTTTACATGTTTTATGCCTGTATACGATCATGTTAAGTATAAGACTTAATTATGAAATTTATATCATGTTTGAATGAAAGATTGAGGCAAACATGTTGGTGGGAATTTTTTTTTATTAATTTACGTGGGAGAATTAATATATTTATTGGTTTAGATCATGATTGAGTCATGTGTTCTCTTTTATTATTATTTTCACAACTCTCTGAGGATTGTGGGCCTTATTTGGTAAGTTGATAATTTATACCTTTGAAAGGTAATGTTGTAGCCTAAAAATCAACGGCTATTGCGCTGACACGTGGCCTCATCAGAGCCTTACATGTGGCATATGTGCAAGGGAGTAAAGTACAAAGGGCCTGAAGGTGACAGGCCTAAAAGTACGTTTCTCTGAAGAAAGTGTACTAAAGGTCCTTCTCCTGGCCCCAAAAATTGTACTTAGGCCCAGCAAAGATGATCTACACCTTTATATGAAAGTGAGGTGTACTGACCAATTAATTGTTGCCACGTGTCCCACTACTTTGATTAGCCAATCAGATGCTCCCAAATTAGGGTGACATCAAGGCACAACAGTCATTTCAAACAGTATAAATAGTCCTTGATTTCAGGGTGAAAGGTACGTTTTTCAGAGCATAGTACTGTTACTCTGTCATAAATTCTTCTCTCTCTCTCTCTACTTTCTCTCTCTAAAAGTTCCTTTACATCCCTAACATCTGACTTAAGCATCGGAGGGGGAAATACCACCCAAACCTCCAGGGTGGGTCCTTTTTTTGCAGGTTGCTGGTCAGGAGTTAGCATCGGGATTTGAACCAATCATTGTTGCACAAGTCTCCAGTTTTAAGAACCCATCTTTGGGAGTGTGATATAAGTTTGCTAGTTTTACACTGCGTAACATTTGGCGCCGTCTGTGGGGAGACGCAGCAATGACGGATTGTCATTCATCGAATGTCGCAAGGAACAGAAGTTTTAGAGTTCAGGTGGAGGATACTGTTGATGATGAGAGACCGCCTCGTGGACGAGATCATGGCCATGCTGCCGTTCACCTAGAGGGTAGGACTGTAACTCCAGTCATCCAAGAGAATCTTGACCGTCCAGTGACAGCTGGTCATTTGGAAAATGTGTTGAATGACTTCCAGGCAAGAATGGCCGCTGTTATGGAAGAGCAGATTAAGAACAATATGTTATTTTTTCAGATGAGCCCGGGAGGAGTGGCAGTTGCGCCGCTCAAAGGGCGATCCCAGGAAGGTCGTCCAGGACCTAGTCAGCCACCTCGGCCAGAGTTGACTAGGCCGCCTTCCAAAGGAAAGCAGCCAGCTGTTAGTGATTCTAGGAGGAAGATGGACTGGAAACTAGTAGTCCGTTCAGCCGATAATATTCCTCCTACTGGACACATGATGGAGACTGATGCTAGGGAGTATTTGGAAGCCAAGAGGGCGGCAGCTCAGCAGCGTTCGGCCTCTGGCTCCACACCATATATGAAGGATCTGTCCTTAAGACTCCCGTCCAGAACAGTGGCACGAAGCCGTGGCCCATCAGCTTTTCAGCCAAGGCAGGAAAAGACAGTTTTGCAGCCTATGGTGTACAGGCGTCAAGCCTTAGGGTATGTTTATCCCTAGTCTTGAGATGAGTCTTAACTTGAGACTCTCTAAGGTCTTAAGGGATAATGTTGTATAAGACCCACTAGAGTCTCAAGGTGAGTTTTGAAAATCAAAACTCAACTCAAGACTCATGTTAGACATGTGTCCAAATTCTATTGGGTCTTTTTTTTTCTTTTTGTATAATTTAAAGATATATCATTTTTTTAAAGAATCTGGATTAGAGTCTTGGGATAAAGTGTAAAAATATAGAGAGTATGTTGTGAGTCTCGAGAGTAAAAAGTTAGTGAAAAACTGATGTGGCAGAGTCTGAAGCAAAGTCTTAGAGTCTGGTGATAAACTTACCCTTAGCTAACACCTCATCTAATCCGGTATTGAAAAAGTACCGTCAGGAGCACATACCCATTGAGGGGCAGGTGGCGGCACTCCAAATCAATTGGCCAACTCCTTTCTCGGTCAGGATCATGGAGTCCCCTCCTTTCCCAAAGGTTAAGCTCCCGACCATCGAACCTTTCGACGGAACTACCGATCCGGACGATCACCTATCAGCTTACAAGCATCAGATGTATGTCCAAGGAGTGGACGATGCTACTTGGTGTAAGAATTTTCCAGCTAATTTGAAGGGGGTAGCGCAAAAATGGTTTAACAACTTGCCGCCTAACTCAGTGAACAATTTTACTGAACTTAGCATTCTATTCACCAGTCACTTTGTGGCTAATCGTCAGGAACAAAAAACAAGCATGCACCTGGGAAAGGTCATCCAAGGTCCTAAGGAGGCCTTGAGAGGTTATGTGAAGAGATTCAATCTAGAGGCATTGCAGATCCAAGATCTGAATGCGGGTGTGGCGTTTGACGCCTTCATCAGAGGCCTAAGACCAGGAAGTTTTAAGTTTGATTTGGTGAAGAAGAAAATCACTACTTTAACGGAAGCATTGAGGGAGGCTGAAGCATTCATTCATGCCACAGAGATTTGCGCTGAAGCAAAGCAGCCAGAGGTGAAGAAAGTTGAAGAAGCTGTTCAGCCAAAAAAGAATCCGCCCAAGAAGGCTGAGACTTGGGCAATGACTTCTATGACCACCTCGTCCAAGAGAAGTAGGCGGTCAGAGCCGGCGGCCTCAGTTGAACCAATAGAGTTCAACAAAGATCAATATTCCATTTTGATGGAAATAAAAGATCAGCATGAGCTAAAGGCGCCGGCCGAAATGAAGACGCCTTATCGTAACAAGGATAAGAGCAAGTATTGTCACTTCACAAAGATTGTGGCAATGAAACCAATGAATGCAAGCATTTGAAGCGAGGCATAGAAGAGTTGGCTCGAAAAGGAAAATGAACAATTACCTACCCTCGTCAGGAAGGAAGTTTCAGAAAAGGGATAACCGTCAAGGAAGAAAGATGGATGGAGATAGCACGGATGATGATGTAGTAATGGTCATCTCAGGAGGATTTGCAGCTGGAGGTCCAACAAATCGTGGCCACAAAAACTATTTGAGGGAACTCAGCCAGGTTATGCTCACCAACCAGGCCGAGTCTGATCCTTTTCCAAAAATAGTGGTCAGCGAGCTGGACCGAGGGAATATCAGGACGCCTCATGATGATCCGCTGGTTGTGGAAATGAAGATTGCCAACCTTAGGGTTAGGCGAATTTTGATTGATACTGGAAGCTCCACTGATATAATCAGTGCTGATTGTTTGTCTCGTTAAATTTGACAAAAACGATTTGATGCCGGTAAATCATCCTATAATTGGTTTTGGCGGAGGGTCATCACCCTATGGGAACCGTCACATTGCCCGTCAGGTTGGAGAAAAAGATGCGGCCAGGACGCTTTTTGTGAAATTTTTGGTAGTACGAGACTTGACGCTTATAATGTCATTCTCGGACGACCTACCTTAAATCACATCAAGGCCGTCATTAATATGATGGAGGGAAGATTGGATCCCTTTATGGAGATCAGCAAGCTGCCAGAGAATGCTATCTCACCACACTCAAACCATCATCTTGGAAAGAGAAGGAGATGTCCAAAGGCAAGAGATGATTCGGCCAAGAAGGTTAAAGGCCAGATTGTTGAGCTAGGCAAGAAGTTGAGAAGGTTCAAGAGTGCCTCCTCCTGAAGCAATCCGTCCATGCTTTTGCCTAGCAAGAAGAGAAAGTGTTTGGCATTAAAGAAGAAAAACATTCATCTGAGTAATGGCTATAATGAGTCTGGGACTAGAACGTCCAGAACCGGTGGAAAGTCCAGTAGAGATTGCTTAACCAGAGCGTCCGGAAAGGACATTAAAAGTCGGATCAGTTTTGAGATCAGAGATTCAGGACGCCTTAGTTGCGTTGCTGCGAGAATTCGAAGATGTGTTTGCCTATGCTGTGAGGAAGATGCCGGGATAGCCTGAGGTGGCCGTCCATAAGCTCAACATTGAGCCGGGCAAAACCTATTCGGCAGAAAGAGGCCTAGGGCCGGCCAGAAATAAGGCCGTTGATGAAGAAGTCCAAAAGCTGCTCAAGTCAAGTTCATCCGGGAAACATATTACCCAGATTGGGTAGCAAATGTTGTAATGGTTCCAAAGCCGAACGACACTTGGAGAATGTGCGTTGATTACACAATTCTGAACAAGGCTTGTCCTAAGGACAGCTTTCCATTGCCTAAAATTGATCGTCTGGTAGATTCAACGGCCGGCCATGCCCTGCTAAGTTTCATGGACGCCTATTCTGGCTTTCACCAGATTCCTATGTGGCCGGATGATCAAGATAAGACTTCCTTCATTACTGAGAAGGGATTGTATGGATGGCTCAGAATGCCCTTTGGCCTAAGAAATGCGCCAACCACATTTCAGAGGCTCATTAATACGGTGTTTCAGCCGCAGCTTGGGTGAAATATGGAAGCCTATATCGACGACATGATTGTCAAGAGTAAAGAAGAGAAAGATCATCTGGACGATCTGAGGGAAACCTTCCTCACTTTGAGAAAATTCAAGTTGAAGCTCAATCCGCAGAAATGTGTGTTCGGCGTAGTTGCTGGAAAATTTCTGGGGTTTTTGGTTGATCAGAGAGGGATTGAGGCAAATCCCGACAAAATTCAAGCCATCATGAATATGACTTCGCCGTCCAAAGTCAAAGAAGTTCAGATACTGATACCCGTCAATTTTGTGAGCCATGTGCTGAAAGATGCAGAGAACAGATATTCGACCATTGAGAAGTTCGGCTTGGCATTGTTAATGGCTAACCGGAAGTTAAGGCCTTACTTCTTAGCTCACAGCATTCTTATATATACTGATCAGCCGCTAAGGCAAGTTTTGCATAAAATGGATGCATCTGGCCGGATGTTAAAATGGGCCGTTGAGCTTAATATGTTTGATTTAACATTTGAGCCTAGAAAGGCAATCAAAGGCCAAGCTTTGGCTGATTTCATTGTAGAGCTTACTCGGCCTACAGTAGAAAGCGTCCAAGACCCAGCGGACGGAAGGCGTCATTGGACCCTTATGGTGGATGGATCCTCAACTACTAACGGATGTGGGGTAGGGATCATTTTTCAATCTCCAGAAGGGGACAAGTTTGAATATGCTATGAAGTTCAAATTCCAGGCGTCCAATAATGAAGCAGAGTATGAAGCTCTCTTGGCTGGTATAAGAATGTGCAAAGCGGCTGGTGCCTTGGAAATTGAAGCTAAAACTGACTCTCTGCTGGTCGCCAGCCAAGTCAATGGTGAGTTTGAATGCAAGGAAGCGTCCATGAGCAAGTATATGAATCTGGTCAAGGAAGAGATCAAGTCTTTAAAGAGGTTCGTCCTAGATCAGGTACCCAGATCAGAGAACCATCAGGTTGATGCCCTCTCTAAACTGGCCAGCTCGGCTGAGGGAGACGTTCCTAGAACAGTCTTCTGGGAAGTAAAGGCGGCCAAGAGCATCGAGGCCGGAGAAGTGCTGTTTCTCAGCCGAGAAGATGAGTGGATGAGTCCAATCATTGAATTCAAGAAATCTGGTCGTCTGCTTCTTGACCCAATTGAAGCCAAGTATGTGAAAGCAAGGGATAAGTGGTTTGAGTTGTGGAATGAGACTCTATACAAGAAATCTTACAATCGGCCTCTTCTGAAATGTATCAGCCGAAAGGAAGGTCTGGACGTTTTAAAGGAATTGCATGAGGGAGCTTGTGCTTCCCACATTGGAGGAAGAGCTTTGGCAGAGAAGGCTCTCAGGACGGGCTACTTTTGGCCGTCCTTAAAAGAAGACGCGTTGCTGTACGCTAAGAAATGTGATAGTTGCCAAAGGCATGGTAATATCTATCAAAAGCCGTCCAATTACTTGACTCCCATTCTCTTTCCTCTTCCCTTTGCTAAATGGGGGATGGACATCCTTGGGCCTTTTCCATTGCTGCCGGCCAGAAGAAATTTGTAATAGTAGCTGTGGATTACTTTACAAAATGGGTTGAAGCTGAGGCATTAAGGGGAATCACCACTAATGACGTTAAGGGGTTCATCTGGAGGAACTTGATTACAAGGTTTGGGATGCCCCAGTCGATCGTCTTTGATAATGGGCCACAATTTGAGACACCGAAGCTCCGTCAATGGTTGGCTGACCAAGGAATCAAGGCTCACTTTGCCGCAGTAGCTCATCCACAGGCTAATGGGCAAGTTGAGGCTTTCAACAAGATTCTTTCGGCCGGGATAAAAAGAAGTTGGACAATGCAAAGGGGCTTTGGGTAGAAGAATTGCAGCTGGTGGTGTCGATGACGGTGTTCAAAGCTCCCTTGGCCGCCTCAACCGTGGCCGCTACTTCATGACGGAGAGTTTGGTTCTTAACCTTCAAGACGAGGTTTTCCTTGTAGAATTCAGCAGCCATTGTCATGGCTGAGTTCCTCTCGTCCGTCAGGGCGCGTTCTAGAGACGCCCTTTCGTCCAACATCTCCGTCAGCCGAAGGAGATAAACTTTGATCTGAGATTCCATTTCGGCTGACCGTTTTTCCAAAGCAATTTTGGTTTGCTGATGCAACACCTCTTGCTGAGCAATAACGAACTGAGCATGGTCAGCGGCCACAGTTACGTCCTGGACGAGCTTCTTATTTTCTTTTCGAAGCGCTTTCGCCCAGTCCTCAGTTAGCATGCTGCGAGCAAAAAGCTGAAAATATGAAAGGAGAAGGTATGTCAGGACGGTTGAAAAAGAAAGGAGTAAATGTCAAGTAAAAAACATAAGCGTCTAAAGAGAGAAGGATGTACCTCGGCAGCAAGCTGAGATATGTATCCTACATGCCCAGATGATGCTCCCCTCAACCCCTTAATATAGGGTTCAGGGAAGCACTTGAAAAGCTCCAGCTTGAGCTTCTCACGTTCGGCTGATGACATCTTTCCGAAAGCCGGAGAAGATTCGTCATCAGAAAGAATAGGAGAGCCGTCAGCAGCTGGACCCTTCCCTTTATCTGAAAGGTTAGACTCGTCAGTACACCTGATGGGAATAACCACGGTCTGTTTGTTGGACGGACTCATCGGACGCCCGCCAACCCGTAGTGTTCTAACCACGTTTGAATAGTAAGACTCACCAGAAGAACGGGACGCCGTCCTATAAGCAGTAGGCATCTGGCCTACCAGTTGGGCCACTGGTCCAGAGAAAGCCGACCCGTCTACAGCCGCGTTCGACTGAGAAGATTGTCCTGCATCGTCCAAGACAACAACCTCGTCAGGTTGAGAAGAGGTAGGCTACTCGGCAGGACCGGTGTAGGTCACGAGGGCCCGTGAGCCAACCTCGGTCAGTTCTTCTTTGGCCTCCTCCTTGGTCGGTATGTCAATCACGACCTTAGGGACCGGCCGTGTTGTCTTCTTCTTCTTAGCAGTGAATCCCTTTGCCTTTTTAGAAGGAGGGGCTTCACTGGTACCGGCCGACCGCTTCTTCGCCGCTGCCTTTTCAGCCAAGGCTTTGGAGGTTGGGGCATTTTTCTGAAAAAGTGATGTAAAAAATTAGAGGCTTTTCAAAGGATGACATCGTCTGGATACGTCTGGACGTCCTGCTCATCATGAAGGCAGACCGTCCAGTCATCATCTGGACGAGTGGCTCTTTTAAGAGGCAGCTCGGCCAGCACTCATCTGGACGTACTGCTCTTTTAAGAGGCAGCTCGGCCAACACTCATCTGGACGTACTGCTCATTGAAGAGGCAGACCGTCAAAGAATCAACCTGGACGGGTAGCTCCTCAAATGGACAGCTCGTCCAGCACTCATCTGGACGGACTGCTCCTCGAAGAGGCAAACCGTCAAGGAATCAACCTAGACGAGTTGCTCCTCGAATAAATGGCCCGTCCAGCACTCATCTGGACGTCCTGCTTCTCGAAGAGGCAACCCGTCATTCAATCACACTGGACGAATTGCCCCTCAGAGAGGCGATTCGTCCAGGCTTCATCTAGACGGGCTACCTTCCAAAAGAAGCAGATCGTCCAGCTTTTGCTTGGACGCTTTAAAAAAAAAAAAAAAAAAAAAGTTATCTTACCAGAGTGTCGGCCCTCTTTTCGGCACCTGATTTGCTGTATTCCTTCCATAGAGTATCGGCAAATCTGGACGAGCTCATATCTCCTATCCAAGATTTCCTTAGTTTGCTCCTGGCCGAATCTGCAAAAAGAAAAGAAACGGGTGTTGGACGAATGATAATCAAGCCGGAATTTTACTTAGAGAATTTTTAGTTGATATACCTCTGTCCTCGTCCTGCCGCAAGCCGGCAGCGACTAGGAAGTTATCATGATAAAACATCTCTTTAAAGGGAATCCAATTGGACGGACCCTTGAAAGAGACGTTTTCCATAGTATACTCCGAAATCCGGAAGTACTCCACCATCTCCTCGGCAGAGTTACTCTCCAGTTCCAGATATGAGGCCATCCGTCCAGTGTTCGTGTTGGATCGGCTAAAATACCGAAGTCGGTTTGCCACCGCTTTACTGGGTGCCTGGACGAAGAGGAACTCACCCTTCCATGAGTGCATCTTGGATGTCTTATCCCAAGACGTCAAGAATCCTTGACGATTGCATACACTCAGCCAGCTTCCTTCAACGGTCCTAGGGACCTTGGCAACGTAATGAATGTGGGTGAAGGCGGCCAGAGAAGGGTCCTTTCCTTTTAAATTACAAACGGCCAGAAAGGTAAGGATGTTTTGCCAAGAGTTAGGGGCAAGTTGATTATGTCCTATGCCATAGTAATGAAGAAGCTGGCTGATGAAAGGGTGAAGGGGAAAGCGCAGGCCGGCATCTAATGCCAGGCGATAAACTGCAAAATGGCCTGGGGGCACTGAAAATGGTTCCTCTCGGCCGGGAAGGACAAAGTGGTAGCCGGGCATGGGCATAGCCACTGAAAAAGGTCTAAGGTCCGAACCTAATCGTCCAGCCAAGTGTTATCGGCCAGGATAAACCTAGGGTCAGAAAGAGGACCTAGCCGCGTCTTATTTCAGACGAAGTGGTCGACGGCTCCTCTGAATCGCTAGCGGGGTTAGAAGAGCTGGCCGTCCTTGGCTCATCGAAACCGTCCTACGTATGGACGGGCTGGGATCTGGAGAGCCCTGATTTCTGGTTCCTCCTGGCATGCTCAGGAGAAGGAGTTTGGTTAGCAGGACGAGCGCTTTGGGTCTCTCGTTCTCCTTCGCAGGAATTCGCCAGTGGATTCCTCTCTTTCTGAGCTAGAGGCCGGCATGGTAACCCCTCTTCTGATACGAGCCGTTTGCTTGACGCGCGCCAGATTACCCTGCACAGGTAAAGACTGGTCGTCTGACTTTGCCGTCCATGGCTAAAGAAAAAGAATGCATGTCCGGCCGAGAAGGACCAACTCTAGAAGATGCCGAGGAAGTTAGGCCCTCTGTTCTAGGGTTAGCACCAACCCTTGAGCGGCCGGAATTGTTCGAGGAAGAGGACGAATCCATTTTCTTAAAATATGTGTGAAAAAGAAAAAGAGTTGAGAATATACCTGTAGAGAAAAGTTCGGACGAACGTCAAAGATGACTTGAGGCCTCGGACGAGCAAAGTAACATTGCAAGAGCTTGGACGGGAGTAGTTCTTCTCTCTAAAAGTTCAGTAAAAATTCGCAGAGTTCTCTCTCTAGAAAATTCTCAGCATGTTTAAAATGATTCCAGGAGCGACTAAGGCACATTTTATAGAGGGGTGAAAATGACCCCTCATCCGGTAAAAAGTAACCGTTATGCATGGGTTGACCGGGAGACCGGCAAAATCGCGCCTCTTTTTTGAAAAAGAGAAGGGCAGTTCCAGGTCGGTTAAAAGAGGAAGATTAACCGTCTTGGCGCCAGAAGATAATAACTCCCTCTTTTAAGGGGAAATGTTGTAGCCTAAAAATCAACGGCTATTGCGCTGACACGTGGCCTCATCAGACTTACATGTGGCATATGTGCAGGGGAGTAAAGTACAAAGGGCCTGAAGGTGACAGGCCTAAAAGTACGTTTCTCTGAAGAAAGTGTACTAAAGGTCCTTCTCCTGGCCCCAAAAATTGTACTTAGGCCCACAAAAGATGATCTACACCTTTATATGAAAGTGAGGTGTACTGACCAATTAATTGCTGCCACGTGTCCCACTACTTTGATTAGCCAATCAGATGCTCCCAAATTAGGGTGACATCAAGGCACAACAGTCATTTCAAACAGTATAAATAGTCCTTGATTTCAGGGTGAAAGGTACGTTTTTCAGAGCATAGTACTGTTACTCTGTCATAAATTCTTCTCTCTCTCTCTACTTTCTCTCTCTAAAAGTTCCTTTACATCCCTGACATCTGACTTAAGCATCGGAGGGGGAAATACCACCCAAACCTCCAGGGTGGGTCCCTTTTTTGCAGGTTGCTGGTCAGGAGTTAGCATCGGGATTTGAACCAATCATTGTTGCACAAGTCTCCAGTTTTAAGAACCCATCTTTGGGAGTGTGATATAAGTTTGCTAGTTTTACAGGTAAGTTGGTTGTTGGCTAGGTTCAACAAATAAGAAAAATTGGATTAAAGAAGGAATTGATCTTGTGTTGTAAGTAGAGCTGATCATTTTGGCCCGGCCCGTTTTTGGGCAGAATTTTTTGGCCCGCGGTCGGGTCCGACCCGATTTTTTTTTGCTTTGGGCAATCCAAAAACGACTTTTTAGTCTTTTTTTTTTTGCTCGGCCCGTTTTGGCCCGCAAAAGCCAGCTAATTAAGGCCCAAATAGCAGGCTTTATGCACAAAAATTCGGGCCGAATTTAGGCCCTGTCCGACCAATGGCTAAATTTTTTTACTGCGGCCCGGCCCGGCCCATGATCACATCTAGTTGTAAGTTGTATGATTACTTATTCAATCCTAAAATAAAAAAAATAAAGTTGTGAATGTTTGATTATATTTAATCTGTGCTGCTTGTGTGTCATAAACTCATAACAAGTAATAATTGGTAAATCATGTAAAGTGAAACTTGGATAATAATAAACTTTAGTCTGGTGCACGTCTGAAGTTGGACAATCAGGAGTTGGGGTACATGGTAAGCGGGCCATGACTTTTTCTGGGTTTGGATTGATCATTGTTCCTATTTTTATTTAAAAGGTTTCTCGATATCATAGGCCATGGAAATATGGAGTCGCGCCTGTATTTCGTCTTACAAAGGGAAGGCTGGTTTTTAGTTAGACAACTCGGTCGAGTGACTATTCCATTAAAGTAATAAAAATGTTGTTGAATTTATTTTAATAAAAGTTATCTGCAGATTATTATGTTATTATTTATCCCTGATTACTATTTATTAGTATCATGTAAGGAATGTTTATATATTCGGATTAAGGAATGTTTATATATTCGGATTTTTCACCAGGTATCCCTGAGGTTTCTTAATATTCACCTAGTACCCTCGCGTTTTCCAAAATTACCAGGTATCCTTGTGGTTTGGAAAAATACCTAACATGATCCTACCGTCAACTTTCTGTTAAATATAACCCTAAAAAACATAATTAATCCTAACTGTTAATCCTAACCCTAATCCCTAACCCTTAACCCTCCCCCCACCCCTTCTACCACCTGCCCCCTCCCCTACCCCCACCCCTCACACAACACCTCTCCCCACCCCTCACGCAGCGCCTCCCGCACCTCTCGCACACTCTTCGTGTGTTTTTCCTCCTTTTTTCTTCTTCTTCTCCAGTTTTCTTTCTAACAAACCTCCCTACTCGAAGGTTATTTTGCTTGAAATTCGCCCCTTTCGCACTCAAATTGCTTCAAAAAGTTGCTAGAAATATTCGTCTCCACTTTCTTGTTATGGTTCGCTAAGAATTTCATATTTTTCTTGTCGAATTTTTTCTGGGTCTTTCTTCGACTGTGTGTGTTCTCCATTTTCGACGATTTTTCGGTTAAAGCTCGAGTTTTTTTGCGTTTTCTTGTACACGGGAACCTTCTTCGTCTCTTTTCGGTGACTATTGCTTCCTGTTTCCATTTTTTCTAGCGCAGTTCAACATAATTGCAGTATTGTGGACCTTGGCATTGCTTGTGATGATGAAGTAGAGCTTGAGAAAATCATGGAAAAGGGGAGGCGCTGCGCGAGGGGTGGGGGTTAAGGGAGGCGATGGGCAATGGGTGGGGGTGGGGGGGAGGTGTTGGGCAAGGGGTGGGGGTGGGAGGAGGCGCTGCGGTTAAGAGGGGCAGGGGTGGGGGAGGCTGCGTTGGGGAGGGGCAGGGGTGGTGGGAAGGGGCTAAGGGTGGTGGGGTTTGGGTGGTTAGGGCATTAGGGTAAGGTGGGGTCAGGTGGTGGAGTTAGGGGTTAGGGGTCAGGGAGAGAGATAAGTTAAAAAGTATTAACTAGGTTTAATTAGAGTTAATTAGGATTAATTAGGTTAGTTAGGAGTTAATTTTGTTGATATATGCTTAATAACTAACGGAGTTGATGACCGTTAGTCATTAAGGGTATTCTGATGATTTTTCCAAACTACAGGGGTACTTGGTGAATTTTGGAAAACACGAGGGTATCAGGTGAATATTAAGAAACTTCAAGGGTACCTGGTGAAAAAATCGTTGTTTATTTATTATGTAGTACTCAACTTTGTTGATTACGTACTTTCTTTATATGTGTTGATCATGAATTTGCCTTATTGATCCTGTGATGATCCATTTTTGGTGAGCAGATTCTCTAGTGCATTGTCATCTGCAGGTGTGAAGATGATGCATCATGGGGTTCGGGAATGGAGAGCTTATGTAGCATGTTGATTTATTTATCGTACTTTAGTTAATACATTATATTTAAGTTTGTTTTGAAGTTAACGTTAACGTTGTGGTTTGATTTTAAGGTTGACTTTGTTAGTTATTAAATTTCAATTCTAAAGTTAGTTATATGTTTTCCGCTGCAAAATTCTGAATAAGCCAATACTATTGTTGTTAAAATCCCGATCTGAATCTTACGATTCTACGATTTTACGATCCTGGAGGACCGCACCGATCCCGATCCTACGTAGGATCTTAATTTTGTAGGATCTTTCGATCCTGCTCAACCACAAAAAATCACATGGTGGGATCTTAACACGATTCTACGATAATACGACTCTACGATCCGATCCTACCCTATAAAAATCATAAAGTAATTTCACATATTATATTTCTCCTATTAGATTTTGATCGCATGTTACTTCAATCTTATTGTATTGAAAAACTATCATCATTTGCTAACTAAGAAAATCATTATTAATATGTGTAAATTTTTAACATGAGGTTTTCACCATATTTTAGTATAATTATCTCTATTTCACCGAATTGTAGGATCTTACGATCCTACGATCCGATCCCACCGATTCGATTCTACCAACCCCTACGATCCAAAGTAGGATCCCGATCCTGATAACATTGGCCAATACGTTATCACACGGGGGATAATGCTTTGATGATTCTCTAGTTTTATATTTGAAAAGTATTTTTGGAAAAGAGAGAATTATCGGGGGTGTTACATCATTATTACGCCAACAAGTTAAGATCAAGCTTGTTTGAAATTATATCTGAAGTACGTGAATATTAGCATATTTTAGGGTAATTTTGTGAAAATTTTCCAAAAAAAGTGGGTACAAAAACTTACTACCTCTGTTCCTAAATAAGTATTATATCTACTCTTTCACGTAACTCAATGTGTTATATGACCATTTATATTATAAATCGCACACAAGTCAAATATTATAAATAGTTGATATTTTAAAAGTAGTCATTGAGACGAATCTCATAATTATGTAATAGCTTGAAAGTACAGTCAAAGTTAAATTATGAATAATGTCAATTTACTCAACGTAACATTTATTTAGAAACGGAGGAAGAATATACTAACCTCCGTTTCTAAATAAGTGCAGCAATTTGACTTTCACGCTTGCAAGCACACAACGTTGACAATTAATATATCTAATTATGCATTTATAAAATTTATAAATAGTTGATATTATGAAAACATTCACTTGAACAAATCCAACAACATTTTATATAATCATATTTGTTTTTATATACTAGTAAAAAAAATATGGTCAAAGGGAGGTGTGTGAATAAAGTGAAAGTCAAAATATTGTACGTAAATAAAAAAAATAGAGGAAGTAGTATTTTTCTACTTATTCCTAAAAATCACAAAATTGCAAATTATAATACTATACACTTTCTCTTACTTTAACTAGAAAATAGATCCCTTTTGCGATGGAAGTATGGAACTGGGCCGTTTAGTTACAACTGATTCTGGTTACTTTTTCTTCTTTCTCTTAATGGGCTTATATAATTGTATCTGGGTCTTGACCGACACCGACTGAATAAATGAAGATTTCCCTCTTTGTGTTCAAAGAAAAAAACAAGATAGTACAAAAGTTAACAGTGCAAATTTACAATAAAGCAAAAAACGGAAGGCTCTCTTAATGTCAATACAAGGAGGTCCCACTTTCACTCTTCCAGGCTCCCAGCAGCATGTCCGTTGCTAGCTAGTAGCTACTGCTCACTTACTAGTGGGGCCTCAATACAACAACGTTGCCCATCTACGACAAAAGAAAGCAGCTCTGAATCAAAAACGCATAACAATGAATTATACTATACTATATTGGCTTTTTCTATGGTGTTTTCATGTGATTTTAGATTTTTAGTTATAAAAACCAGTACACCTTCAACTTTTTTATTTTATTTTCTCTCTTTGCCTTTTCATTATTATTATCTTTAATTATGTACTAGTATTATAAACAGTTGATAACATAAATCTAGACATTGAATAAAATTAATAAGATCCATATGATAGGTATAGTATTGTTAATGTTATACTCCCTCCGTCCCTTAATAGAGTGCCCATTTCTCCAATGCACGTTTGCCAATGCACGTTTTGTATCGTTAATATCTTTAATTTCATATTAGTAAAAATTATAAAAGTTTGATTTTCTTAATGTACGTAATGAGATGAATCAAACAAGACCCCACATGACTATGTTTTTCTTATATATTAGAAATATTTTTTGAGGGCTTTCTTTACCTTTGAATAGTGTCCAAAAAAGAAATGGGCACTCTATTAAGGGACGGAGGGAGTATATGTTGGACCCGGAGTTTTCACTATTAGCGACAAGAATATTATTTCAAATTATGAGTTAAGAGGCATCACTTATCATACGGAAATTGTTTTAGTAGAAAGCGGACCAAAGTTCTATTCGATGAGAGAAGAAAAGGAGTAGTTGCAAAGGAAGCTGATGTGGCCTATTTTCTAGGGAGTTTGGCAGCATCTTTGAACGATATTCCTTAGTCTATATATATATATATATATATATATATATATATATATATATATATATATCTGAGTCTTGTAACTAAATTAATTACGTGAGCTATTACTAATTACTAGCCTACACTTAGCTTTCTCTCTCTCTTTTTCGTTCTCCATTAAACATACATAAAAGTTCGTGTATTGGTGATTAAACTCACATATTTGTATTGACGGCGACGTTACAATACTGGATTGGTGATCAAGATTGTCACCCGCGATTTTTCCCATCATTTGGGTTTTCCGCGTCGACAATTGTTTGTCTTTCTATTCTTTTATTTACGTTCTTGTTGATCATTATTTATTTCGCATTTGTTTAAGTATATTGCTCTTGTTGATGGCTCCCCAATACCTTTTGCGTACTTGGTACGAAATCGGCATAAACAATTTGGCGCCCACCGTGGGGGCCTTCAGCAAGATCTTTATACATTGTTCATCACTTTCTTTTTGTCTACTATTTCGTTTGTGCCTTCTCTTTTTTCAGTGTTTGCAATGGCAGAAGATTGGGTAACCACTCAAGAAGTCGTAGATGAACTCAACTGTCAAGGCTGCTATGGTTGAATTGCAGAATAACTATATCGCATCATGCATGGAGAATCAAAGCCTGATATCAGCCCAAAAGTCCAGAGGCTCTAAGCGCCGCAACATAGGCGATGTCTCCAAAATGCCTGGCCTGGACGGAGGCCTATTCGAAACTCCTGTGGGCCACAACATTCCTGCCCACGGTGATGATCCAGATGGGGAGCCTGACGCCGACATCATTGGAGACCAGACAAAGGGGTAACCGCGTTTCGTCGCTGACGATCCCATCTAAAAGTGTCTTCAGCAGCTAGAAGACATGATCGCCAGAATCCCCAGTGTCCCTCGCCCTATGGAGAAAGCGACGCTGAACAGCTATGAGGACTCACCTTTTGTTGATCCCATTGCCATGATCGAGGTTCCAAAGCGATTCTATGTCCCAACAATGAAGATGTACGACGACACTACAAATTCAAATGACCACGTCGCTCAATACAAACAAAGGATGATCATCATCTCAATTCCTCGTAGCATGCGCGAGGCATGCATGTGCAAAGGATTCGGATCGACGTTGAGTGGACCAGCCCTACGGTGGTCCATCCACCTTGGCAATGACACTATCTCTTCGTTTGCTCAATTAATTAATATTTTTAATTCACAGTTTGCTAGTAGTCGTAAGATGGAAAAACATGCTAGTGAACATAGAATCATGTAGAAATTTGATGAATCCGTGAAAGAATCTGTTCACAGGTTTAACAGGGAAAAGGTGTCGATTCCGAATTGCGACGTTAAGACGACGATTGAAGATTTCCGACAAGGACTGGATGAAGGCTCAGATTTGTACAAAGAACTTACCAAGTATCCCTGTCCAATGTTCGAGGATGCTCAAGCCAAAGCCTTGGCCCAGATCCGGTTGGAGGAAGACATGCAGTCAAGAAAAGAATTTTATGATGTCGACAACAGGAACTCGGCGTCAAACAAAGAAAGTTCGTGCCATCCAAAGCCTTATGATCGTCCACAAGTTCATAGCACCCGTTAGATTCGTCAAGCCAACGATTGGAAAAATGATCCTAGCTAGTTGGACGTCGTCCAACAAGTGATGTCAACGTCAACATAATCTTTGCGACAACGCCTGACATTTGGACATCATCAATTATTTCATATCTCGAGGAGGGTAAGCACGTTCCCTGAAGTTGGAACGTCGCCCATCTAAAACTTTTATCACTTTTAATCGTATTGTGTTGAGAACAAAAGGGACGCCACTACAGGTAAGTAACCATCATGTTAAATTGAGTTATTCCATTTCATTTTGTTCTCAACATATTCGATTTCCTTCGTATTTTAAGCATTATTTCTTTTTATATTATACTAACTTGAGTGTCGTAGGATCGTTGGCGAAGCCAACGATCACCTCACCTTTGTTGTATGAAGACAAGCATGGGCCGGGGGACGAGGATTCGTCGACAGCCAACACTAAGACAATCGAACACCACAATGTTCATATTCACTTGACACCAACATTAGTGTCAACGACGACATCACAGTTGACGTCAACCTTCATTGTGACGACGACAGTTTTAAGCTGCCGCATCAAGGTTTGACGGCGTTCAGGTGAACACAAAATGACTTCTATACACAAAGGGACACACACCTTAAGAAGTCATCAGAACAACATACAAAACACCACACGCAATTAATTATAAGGGGCAATTTAGCCCTTCGTAACAATTAATATTGCATGTGGTTTCAAACATCAAAGGTACATACACACATACGTACACACATTCATACAAACATAGCCCTACACTTGACGACATATCCTGGATGATAACGTTTAGTTTTAAAATTAAACCTCTAGTCACGATGGAAAATTCATATACATACGTACATACATACTTAGAAACATACATATGCATTTGCATAACTCACAACAAAGATATACAACGACTTTTATACACAAAAACTAACCCTGAAAACTAGTTTGTCTCCATGGCATCTTTGTCCTTTGCAACAGGGGCATATTCAGCAGTTGTTGTCGTCTCAGCAGCGGCAGAGCGCTGTCAAGAAACATGTCGTCGAGAGTTCCAAAAACAGCAAGGAATTTATGGACGTCGTCTGACCTTCCATGTATTGCTTCATTAGCCTTGCCTTGGTTTTCCAAGTGTAAAGGCTGGCGGTGTTGGTGAGTTCTTCTTGTAACGCCGACAGCTTGGTTTCCATCTCAGCAGCTCGCGCGTCCATTGCTTTCTTCAACGACGTCATCTTAGCAATCCCCCCTTTAGCGATGTCACTACAATAGAGGTGACGGCGGCAAACAATTTCAGTCTTTTCTCTATTCCTCTTCTGCATCCTTTCTAGCGTTTTTTTCCTCTAAGAGGTTGACGCCAGGAGATTTATTTCTGGTAGACATGGTGTTTTCTGACGACGGCGCGTGGAAATAAGTAAGGAAACTAAGACAGGGTGATGACGTCTGAAGTGAACAAACAAAGTACTTAAAGCCATTTGAAGGAGAAGATTTATGGAAGAGTGTAATTGATGCCACTTCCCAAGACGGTTGTGCAACGGAACATCAATTAGGGGCAATTGTTGGGCCCAGAATTTTCACTATTAGCGGCAAGAATATTATTTCAAATCATGAGTTAAGAGGCATCACTTATCATACGGATGTTGCAGTAGAAAATGGACCCAAGTTCTATTTGTTGAAAGAAGGAAGGGAGTAGTTGCAAAGGAAGCTGATGTAGCCTATTTTCTAGGGAGTTTGACAACATCTTTGAAGGATATTCCTAACCTATATATATATATATATATTTGAGTCTTGTAACTTAATTAATTATGGGAGCTATTACTGATTACTAGCCTACACTTAGCTTTCTCTCTCTCTTTTTCGTTCTTCATTAAACATACATAAAAGCTCTTGTATTGGTGATTGAACTCACATACTTGTATTGACGGCGACGTTACAATAGTGGATTGGTGATCAAGATTGTCACCCGCGATTTTTCCCATCATTTGGGTTTTCCGCGTCAACAATTGTTTGTCTTCCTATTCTTTTATTTACGTTCTTGTTTATCATTATTTATTTCGCATTTGTTTAAGTATATTGCTCTTGTTGTTGGCTCCCCAATACCTTTTGCGTACTTGGTACGAAATCGGCATAAACATTATACTTCTTTAACCAAGAATGTTTTGATCTAGTGGTTATAATTAAGGTAATGTGAACGATAGGTCACAAGTTCAAATCCCCCCCTCCTTTTCTTTGTACCTTGTACTGCCTTCGACAAGATCTCGCTTGACTATGTCAAACGGTGCAACTATTTTAAAACGGATGAAGTATATATCCTGTAAATCATAGTCGAAGTTAAAGAACGTTAACTTTAAAATATAAAAGGGTAAACTAAGAGCATCAACAATCATAGATACTAAGTTTGTAACCTCTCATCGACTGTGGATCCCCTAAGCAAAAGGGTTATTCTCATTTCAGCTTTTAATTGGATGCCAGTAGGCTGATCAATATTGACGGGGTATAGAACAGTATTAGTGGGAATGGGAAAAGGTGATGGGTATGGAAAAATAGGAATAATAATGTAATAGAGATAGAGAACCCATGAATGCAATAAGATGAGAGAAAAAATGAAAAACCCATGATCCTTAATGCTGTAATAAAAAACTGAGTACAAGATATTGGTGCATATCACTTTGCTAAGAAACTACGTTTATGAACTAATATATTTGTTAAGTGAAACTCAGATATTCCCATACCATAGAAAAAGCCTTGGATAATTTAACAAATGCTACATAAACAATTATTTTTTTAATAAAAAAAACTACTATTAATAATATAAATAAAGATTTCCTACATAAGATAAAGTTATACAACCCCGGGATGCTTACCATAATTAATAGTACTAGTAGTTCCCTCAACCTTCCTAGCTAGATCTAGATTATACAGAACAAATAAAATTTTAGGTCCAAAAATAGAAAGAGTGCTAGAAAACAAGCATCCATAAAAGCTGATTAGAAGGATGGGTTGAAAGATACAAAATACCCTACTAAGCTTAGAAATTACATCATACATATGATTTGCCCTCCTATTAAACCAAAAGGTATTGCAATTCACATGCTTGCCCCAAATCCTGCACATGGGCACATCAAATGCTCCACCCTCACCGGCATACCCACAGAGGTCTCTACCAACTCATCTTTCAATTCCACATAACCATCACGGTCGACATTGCTAATGTCGCGAAAATTGAGCTCAAAGTCGTGCTTTGAAGCTTGATTCCTCCATCGCTGTCATCATAGCTCGATCCAGTAGGGGGTAAACCTGTACCAACTCCTCCGAGCACCCCATTGCCTGCATTTGGTGAGGCAGTGTAAGGGGAGGTAGTAGTTGGGTTAGTGCCAGTGCCGGTGCCACCCATGCCGCCAGTGCCACCAGTGCCGCCAGTACCAGATACAGGTGTTACACCAGTTCCTGATACAGGAGTTATTGGGGTTGAGGTCGGCGTAGTCGGGGATGTTGTTGGTACTGTTGTGACGGGACTAGTAGTACCGGTGCTGGAAGAGCTGATTTACATCAACAAAAGACGAGCTATTAACATGTGAAAATCACACTTGAAAACAAAATTTCGGCAGATGAACCCAATAAGGCACAGAAAAATTAATTGGATAAATAGCAAGATTGTAATTAAAAAGTCATAGCATAATATGCTTCCGGAGTTCATAACTTATTAAAAAAAAGAAATTTATGGAGGTCACCAAACATTTTACAGGTCACTATAACAAGTTAAGAGTATGAAAATGAAGTCTCAATCATGCAAAAGGCCGAGTACATATGCTAAAGTTTCAGATGCCTTTCTTTTCATTCCTTATGAACAAGGGGGACAAGTAACCTTCTCATCAGTCATTTTACTATAATAGCCTTGTGACACCATATGATCCATAATACAAGTAAGAAGCTCCTACTTTAAAGCTAATAAACAAAGACAATCTCACATGAATACATGATCAAACACATGTCAAGGTCAAGAAAGATGTCACTGTGAAAAACAGCAATCTAATTTTTAGTGTTAGTGACACAACCAAACTTTTAAGTGCATTCTCTTCACCTAAAATTTTGGTAGATTTATCTAAACTTATTGGAATACACTGGAACTCCTTTTTAATCCTATAACTTAATAGAACTTATTTGAATTTATTTTAACTCATAATTCATAATCCTTAACTTTTTAACTTGAAGAGAACGCACTCTAGAAGATCCATGCATCCTCATGCCACACTACATGCATCCCCACCGCTTCGGTTATAGATAATTATAGTGACCTCAAACCTTGTACAAATCTTTTGAACAATACTGGTCTCACTACCAACTTAATAGTAAACTAGGGACGCCAAGAAAAGAAAAAAGACCCAAAGATAGAGATTCAAAAAAAAAAAGGACACAAATTCTAGACCAAAGGATTTCATCTTAAATTTCCTAAAGTTTCCAAGGTCCAAAATAAAAAGTTCCACAGTTCTAAACAAGCATCCATAACCATAAGGAGGTGAGAAAGGGAAGCAGAAAATGAGTACATAGCATTCGAGTCAGATCCAACTTAAAATCCTAGAGGTATCTAAAATATCCAAGACCCAAAAAGACATATATGGCCACTAGAGATTTACACGTCTAGTAAGTATATACAGTTGAATCCATAGAGATCTCCAGCTAATCTGATAACTGACAAATCACTGTGTAAGAGGCAGTACTGTTTTTTTTTTTTTTTTTTTTTTTTTGCAATCAATCATTCATGTGACAAATACTTTACCTGTAAGATTCTACTATAACTTTATATCCCAGGACAATATTGTAATTGGCTAAGGGGTAAAAGTGTCTTTTTCCATTAGGGTACAAATAGCAAAACAAAAGCAATTTCGTGGCACATTTAACTCATTTGATAAAGTTGAAAACTTTATCTTTCACCCTAAGTGCAAGCCACCTGTCCCTCTAAACACTGACAGGTGAGTCAAAAACACAATCATACATGTAGGAAATGAAGAAATATGACAAAAACTTTGATTGTGATTACCCTTAGATTATGAAAATAGTTTGAAAAGGATATGCTCTCTACATGGCAATGATAATAAAAGGTAAAGATGCTGAGTCTATCCACCAAAGGAAAAAAGGCAAAGGCTTTAGGCAAAGGTCTCATTACATACAAAAAGTAGACTCTTCTACTTTAATCTAGATTATTATTAAAACAAGGGTTCCTTAAACTATCTTCTCCCCAATCCCAAGTAGCCAGATGTTCCTAATACTCTCGTAATCAAATATATCAATTAATTAATCACGTATTATAGTCAATAAACAAGCTCAAACTACAACCAAGAAGTGCTTTACGTAGACAATACCGCGGCTTTGTTCACATAGAGCTTAGATTCTTTTGAGCTGGGTTTCAAAAGGTTTTGAACAAGGAATAAAAAGCAATTTGTTTGAATAAGTAGAGATGTTCATTGCTACTTTTTGACCCCAAAAAAAGCAAGATACAAACTAATTGGTCGGTTTCAATACAATGTTTGATGGTCCACCTTCAAAGATAAGGTAATGCACAATTCAAGGCACCAAGGGAAGGAGATTAACAAATTTGTAGGCGTAGCATTAGCAAATATACAGTGACAGAGACATAATAAAATACAAGCCACCTAAGACAACTTTATAATGAATTAGAGGAAGGTCAATTTACCATAGATGAACTAAACAATCACGCAAGTGTTATCCTTAAAAAGCATGACATAATCGACAATACCACAAAAAAAATCCTGAAATCAAAGGTCATTTTACTAGAACTCTTTGACACAAGAATAGTTGCAACTTGTTTTGACAATAGTGTCAGAAATACCCAAATCATTCACACTATATTCATCTTTTTCTCGATGTTGTTCCGCCTCTTCAAACACAAGAAGGCAAACACCTGTCTATTATCAACTTAGAGAAGTTCAAATAGAAGTATAGTTGTTGTACTTCCTCCGTTTCGTTTTTAAATACAACAAATGAATATTTTACATCTCACAAATAATACCCATTTGTTGCATTTAAAACGAAATGGAAGAAGTATTAGGGTTTCTGCCTTGTCTTTCTACTCTACTATGAAGTTCACAAAGAATCTATGTCATTCCAACCAAAGCAACTCAACCATTGACGGCCAGCAAACCGACAAAATAAAATAACAGATATAGACTAAGTATGTAAGTTTTTGTCCATGACATACCCAGAAGAAGCTGAAAAGGAGCAACCACCACTACCTGTAAGAATTAAAACATAAGAGGAAGAAAATATAACATGTTAGCTAACAAATTTTAGATCAAGATGTAACCCACCAGAAAATATTTAGACCAACCATAAATTCAAGATTACATGTTTACAATGTGTTCTAACTCCTAACCCAACATGCTGCATTGAAACTTCATGGAGAACACATTCCACATGCCACATTTTCAAATAAGTTTCATCTTGCTAACTACCCCCCAAAAAAATACTTGTTTAGATTACCACCTTTAGCTCTAGGTTATTCTCTCATTAGGAGCTCTTAATCGTATATAAATCACCTTATTTTTCCACCCAGTTGTTAGCAATTATAATATCACTAGGTTCAATTTTATACACAATTAGTATCCACATAACAAGTATTTGCAAACAACATTTGTTTTGGGGTAATTTTATACCCAATTCTCTCCAACAGGTATCATATTTTCGGTTTCCATCATCTTACCTATATTTCACCTTATAGCATTCACAAAATATTTCAGAGCAACCTAACAATATCTACCCAAATAAAAACATATCATTCATACTGGTACTAAAGCTAAAACACCTGGTGCCCAACTATACAACCCCGCCACATATCCGTACCCATAAATACTTGAGGTAAAATGAAGAGCCCGAGTAACATAGGCGAAACACCAAGAAGACAGTGACTTACTAGGGTTAGAGTTAGTGAGCATAGCAGCACCACTAAAATCACAAGTGGCACCCTTAGCAGCATTTTTTTGGTAATAGCTGTTGACAGCATAAGAGCAATGATTTCCAATTGAGTTTGGATTATAACATTGCCCACTTGGGCTTATGGGGTTACAATCTGCTCCTGCTCCACAAGCATAATCAATTGCTTTCTGCAGTATGCCTGAGCTTATCCCTTGCTTACATACACAATAACTTGCACCTGCATATTATATTTACACATGGACATTTTACCACATTAATATTCTCAATATTTATGACACCTTCAAAAACAATACCATATGAAGTAATTACTTTTTGTTCAAAAAGAAGAAAAATATATTTACCCACAACAGTAAAAAGTTAACAAGGAAAATTAATTTAACAAAGTTAATACTAGTATTATTAAATATTTTAACAGGGCCCATTTTGATTTGAGATCTTTCTTTAAGCAATTTATAAAGAAAAACTGGTAATGAAATAAAGATATAAACTAATTACATGGAAAAACAAAAAGAAATTACAAAGACTAAAATAAAGTACAATGCTTTAAAAAGTAAAAATAGGAAGAACTACTTTAATTGAATGAATCAAAAGAGTAGTAATAAGGAAAAAAAATTACTGTAATACAAAAAACACACATAAAAACTGGGTTTAAATAGTAAGTTTAACAGTGCATAAGATACGAAGTACTATAATTAGTAAGAAAAAAAAAAAGCAAAACTTCAAAAAAATAGCTCAAACATCAAAAATCCATTTTAGGAAATCTCACTATCATAACAATTTTTAAGGGTTAAACTGGAAAAAAATAAACACCCAGAAAAAAAAAAAAAAAAGCAGAGTGTTGTTTCTTACTTGAGTGGCCAGCCATAGATAAGATGAGGAGTGCAAGAACAAGATGAACAGCCATTGATAAAACCTTAAAAAAAGAAGAATAAGTTATGTGGGTTTAATTTTTATGTTTTGAAGAAGAGAGAGAAAGAGTGAGAGAGAAGAGAGAGAGAAAGTGAAGAATATAGTGAGAGAGAGTAAAATGTGCAAATTTTAAGAAGTTGAGTCCTTTTTAGAGAGACAAAAAGTTTGAGAGAGATGATGATGATGATGCCAAAGTGGCATGGGGATGTGTGGGATGGTATGTATGGGGGTAGGTTCAATTCATAGGAGTGTAAGAAAATATAAAGGTTAAATGAAATTTGTAAAAGAAATGATTTAAATTCTTATTTATGGTAATGGAGAGTGACAGCACATAACGGTGGTGTGTTGGTGGTGGGCCTGGTGGCTCTTTTGGATATGTCGGCTTCTGTTGTTACTGCAGTAATTTTAGGTTACTATAAATAAAATAAGTAACTTAATTGATTCTATTTCGAGACACTAAGAGCAACTCCAACGGATGTTTCAACTTGCAATTTCAACAAAGTTGGAGCTACTTACTTTGCTATTGGAGTGGAAAAGAAGTTGTAGCTTGACAAAATCAGGTAGCTTCATAGAACAAATAGCTTTGTTTAACTTTTTGTGGGCCCTACTTGTACCTTTCCATCTCACTTCCAATTTCTATTTAGTAAATGCAATTGTGAGGCCTACAAAACTACAAGTGGTGGTGGCTTTTCATTGGGAAATGTCGTATCTTATAAATATTTTAATTTGGAAACCTGATGTGACACACAAAGCTACAGATGGTTGTATCTTGTCATTGTAGTTGCTCTAATAACTAAATTATTCCTTAACAAGTATTGTCGGGTCTATTATGTGGATGTCATCAATGGCCTTACATCTTGTCTTCCTCATGCAATTTCACATGTTATATTCTCAAATCCTCCATCTCCCTAATCCCTAATATATAACATTGAATCAAATATGAAATACCAATAGCAAATAATTGCATATCTCTTCAAAAAAATTACAATATTTGGAATTAGTGGTTGTGCTTTTTTGAAAGAAATAATTGTCAATAATAAGTTAACATTTGTCCCGCCTGCTAAAAATAGGTCATCTTTGGATTATTTTCTAAATAAGTGTACCTCTAGTGCTTGTTAATTTTAAACAAGTTAAATTACAATTAGTTTGACTTTTTTTTGTTCTTTTTTGTTATTTTTAATTTCCTTTTGTTTTCTCTCCCATTTCTTTGAAGAGTTACACATATAATATTTGAACGGTTAATTATGTTAATAACAGACAAGTAGTTGTTAAAAATACATTGGTATTAAAGTTTGACTTATTCAAGGATAATCATCAGATTGACTTGTTTTTAACGGATGACTTAAAGATTGACTAATTCTTAATAATTTTTCCTTTTTAAAAATTTAGCAAATTAGGGTTTCAAAATTTGGGAAAATGGGGGTAATTATGCACAATCGTTATATATTGGGATAATTGTTCATCAAATTAGTGATGCAATTTAGAATTGGTGGTCGAATTTTGCATACTGGAACTGTAAAAATTGAAATTAGGGTTTGTTTTTTCATTTGGTCCACTAACATAAGTCTTAATTGTTTCCTTCATTTGGTAGTGTCACACAAATAAAATCTTGATAATAGGTATTTTTTCAAAAAAAATAATTAGTACTTCATTGTTTTAAAAAAGCGAACACTAATAAGTAGTATTTCACAAAATTTTCTTAATTAGTTGCACTTTAAAAATTAGAATTTTTCTTTTCCTACTCTCTTATTCTGAAAGAACTTTGCTAGCGAACAAAGTCCAAGGTATTGTTGTCAAGTTTGTTTGATGTTACTTACCTTTAATAATATTACCTAGTAAATGGTAGGCGGATACAAGAGGTACAATGGGACATGGGTACAACTTTATCCCCATTAATTTGGAGAAAAGCTATATAATTATTATACATGCATAATTTTCTTAAAATTAATGTTTGCTTCGGTAGTAGGGGATCATAAAAGAGTTTAGTAAGGTTGCATGATCGATCCCTACAAGCTCACTTCCAGTTGCTTTTTTTTTCCGCTTACTCTTTCTTTATTCAAAGGTTCTTTATCAACACATTTTCTTCCTTTTACTCCTTGAAAGGTTATAACTTAGGCCCTGTTCTTTGGAAAGTATTTTCAGTTAATTTCAATTCAGTTATTATTATTATTATTATTATTATTTATCATTTATTTACATATTATTATTATTTATTATTCATTATTTATTATTATTGTTATTTATTATTATTATTATTATTATTATTATTGATAGCGATTTTAAACAAGCTATAAAATCCTATTTTTGCAAGTGTACATGATCAAGTAGTAAGTGATAAATAATAGGGTATCATATCCACAGGGAACATTTGATTAAAATTAAGTTCAATGTCTACTAATTTAATCCTAAATAGTAAATATAATGATTTAATTGGAAACTAATTAACTGATCTGAAATATAAAATAACTAAATAAACTTGGCAATAAAAAGTGAATCGGGTAACGAACAATAATATGAAATCCAAGATAATCGAATCCACCACTAATAATATGAATAATAGAATAATTGGAATGAGAATTAATAGGTTTATCAAGTATCTTAAACTACAAGCCGAAATACTCACAAAAGTAGTATTATGATTAATTAGGTTACATAACTTATCTAACTAAAACATAAATTATTCAACTTGTCAACCACGATCATAAAATACCATCACATAACATCATCCTTACCAAGTATATCTTGGCCTAATGGTTAAGATTGAGGTGCTGTGAATGATAGGTCACAAGTACAAATCCCCCTCCCCTTCTTTGTACTTTGTATTGCCTTTGTGGCTCATATGGATAAAAAAAAATACACAACGTACCTGTTAAACATGAGATATATTACTACTAGTAGATAACATAGCATATGTCAAATTAATAAATAATCCAATGAACATAATTTCTAAATAGCATATGAAAATAATTAAAACCCACAACTTAAAGTTTATAATATTAATAAAGAGCTAGTAAAAGGGAATAAGAACGTTATAATATATAATATTCATCCTTATCAATTATTATTATTATTATTATTATTATTATTATTATTATTATTATTTATTATTATTATTATTATTATTATTATTATTATTATTATTATTATTATTATTATTATTAGTTAATTTCAGTTTAGTTCAGTTGATTTTAGTTCAACCAAAATAAGTTCAAAAGAACATGGCTTTATATGGAAGTTAAATATACAATTCTTATTACACATACAATAATACAAATTATATCCATTCAAAAAAATACAAATTATAGAACGTTGTCAATTTATATTAAAACTATGAGTTTATTTTCCATTTATTTTATCTCAGTTTGATATACTTATTAAATCATCTTTTTATCTTCTAATAATCCTTTTCCACCCTATTCCATTAACACAATTATGTGACTTATATCAACTTCAAATTTTTACAAAATCCTTCTACAATAGTTAATCTTCAAATTTCTCAAATTTTCAGGGTTGACTAAATATTAAGACAAAGAAAATTTGGGATTCAAATTCATTACTGTTGTTCAGTTCTTTCGCAGCATTTGTTTTTATTTGATTTTTTTCTTATATGTTAATGGTATTTTGCAGTTAAAGTTGGTGAAATTTGTCTCCAAAAAATATTTATAGGGTCAAAAGGATAGATGATATATTTTATTAATCTAATTATTCATTTTATCGTACCCCCATTTCTAATTTTCTAGATATGTCACTGAAATGGCATCAGTGTAAAAAAAATAGCAGATAATTACTAGCTTAATTATAAGGGATGCATTGTATGTAAATGAGGTCATGGGATAAAAGTACCTCACTAAGAGTAGATCTTTGAAGGTGAAATTTTCATCTTTTCCTTCTACTCTTAAAGGATCAGATCGTTCGAGCTTGATTGGATATGCTATAGTGAGAGATGCTCTTTTACTAGGGTATTGCTCCTCACCAATTTAAAAAAGGAAAAATTATTTTTAAAAAGCTAACCTTTGCGTGGTGTTCTCAAAACAAGTCAAGTTTTGGATTATTCCTGATTAGTTGTAGGGTTGTTTTCTTCTATTGAGTTTAACTTATTTGTGACCTGTTTAGTATGTTACATGTGCTACGTGTCACAATATGATTGATTTGCTATTTATTATTTATTTTTTTGTTTTACTTTTTCTCTACTTCCCTCCTCCTCCTTTCATATTTCTTAAGACCACCAACTCACCAAGTAGCCACCACCAGTCCACCATCCTCTAAACCCACCATATCAAACACTAACCCAACCTTCAGACCCCATCTCCACCATCACCCACCACCACGAGGTTCAAACTCCCCACCCAACACTAACCTCATTCGGTGAAGGTGGTAGAGTCTAAGAGAGAGAGAGTGTGTGTGTGTGTGTGAGAGAGAGAGAGAGAAAGAGAGGGGGGAATCGAAAAAAGGGGAGGGGCTTTTGTAGGGGTAGGACGAGAGAGGGGGTGTTCGCATGGGTGGGGGAGAGGATGGGGAGGGGTGTTCGCAGGGGTAGGGGAGATGGTTGGGGGTGTTCGCAAGGGTGGGGAGAGAGTGTTTGCAGGGGTGGGGGGTGGGGAGGGGTTTTGGGTGGGAAAGAAGTCAACAAGTAACTTGTTGGTTACCTATCATTACACTCATCTATACTAATATATTAAAAGGCGTGCGCAAACGAGGAACGGTGCCACGTGGCGCTCTCCCTAGGGAGCTTTAGTTAATGTAATCCATATACAATAAAAAAAATTAGAAATTGTATAGTATAGGTTTTGATCCCATGACCTCAAGTTCATGTACTAAAGTTTTAACCACTAGACCAAGTTGTATTTAGTGTTATCATATCAAAATACAATATTAATAATTAAAATTTTTTTCTTACCCGGAGCATAGCCCGGGCCTAATAACTAGTTTAGAGTTAAAGTAGGTGTAAAATTGACTTAATCAAGAATAATCTAAAACTTGAGTGATTTTGGGAAGATCACGCAAAGGTTAACTTATTTAAAATAATTTTTTCTGTAAAAAATTAGTAACCATAAGTTTGAAATATTCATATAAAAACATCACATTTAGTTTGTTAAGTACAATGCTTTTACACAATGCTAATATCATAAAGCACTAAAAGTGCATTAATAATTTGTTTAATTTGTATTAGGTGCCTATAATTGACCTCATATAATTCACAAATAAAAATTTATGAACTTTGTGTAATATAAGATATATTCACATCCATGTTTATCGTAATGTAACGTTATTGTCATCATTGAGTATGGTTTTTTTCTTCATTTTGAGAATTACTATAATACTTATCTTACATAATACATGTTCCAAATCCTCCACAATAACCATATGATAAAGATTCCATATCAGTGTTTCTATCATTATCTCTTTGTTTTACATTATCTTTCCTGACAATTAAGGAGTTATCTTACATGTCGTATAGTAGTACTTTTTAATTAATCACATTATGGGATTTGAAAACAATGATGTAAATGGGAGAAAAATAGTTTCAAATTAATCCTTTTTCTCCTAAAACACAATTATGTGACTTATATCAACTGCAAATTTTTACAAAATCCTTCTACAATAGTTAATCTTCAAATTTCTCAAATTTTTAGGGTTGACTAAATATTAAGACAAAGAAAATTTGGGATTCAAATTCATTATTGTTGTTCAGTTCTTGTATCGGAGCATTTGTTTTTATTTGATTTTTTTCTTATATATTAATGGTATTTTGCTGTTAAAGTTGGTGAAATTTGTCTCCAAAAAATATTTATAGAGTCAAAAGGATAGATGATATATTTTATTAATCTAATTATTCATTTTATCGTACCCCCATTTCTAATTTTCTAGATATGTCACTGAAATGACATCAGTGTAAAAAAAATAGCAGATAATTACTAGCTTAATTGTAAGGGATGCATTGTATGTAAATGAGGTCATGGGATAAAAGTACCTTACTAAGAGTAGATCTTTGAAGGTGAAGTTTTCATCTTTTACTTCTACTCTTAAAGGATCAGACCATTCCAGCTTGATTGGATATGCTATTGTGAGAGGTGCTCTTTTACTAGGTTATTCCTCCTCACCAATTTAAAAAAGGAAAAATTATTTTTAAAAAGCTAACCTTTGCGTGGTCTTCCCAAAACAAGTCAAGTTTTCGATTATTCCTAATTAGTTGTAGGGTTGTTTTCTTCTATTAAGTTTAACTTGTTTGTGACCTGTTTAGTATGTTACATGTGCTACGTGTCACAATATGATTGATTTGCTATTTATTTTTTTGGTTTACTTTTTCTCTACTTCCCTCCTCCTTTCATCTTTCTCTCCCCTCTTTCTTAAGACCACCAACCCACCAAGTAGCCACCATCTAGTCCACCACCCTCTAAACCCACCATATCAAATACTAACCCAACCTTCAGACCCCATCACCCACCACCACGAGGTTCAAACTCCCCACCCAACACTAACCTCATTCGGTGAAGGTGGTAGAGTCTGAGAGAGAGAGAGAGAGAGAGAGAGAGAGAGAGAGAGAGAGAGAGAGAGAGAGAGAGAGAGAGTGTGTGTATGTGTGTGTGTGTGAGAGGGAGAGAGAGAGTGAGAAAGAGGGGGAGGGGCTTTTGCAGGGGTAGGACGAGAGAGGGGGTGTTCGCATGGGTGGGGGAGAGGATGGGGAGGGGTGTTCGCAGGGGTGGGGGAGATGGTTGGGGGTGTTCGCAAGGGTGGGGAGAGGGTGTTTGCAGGGGTGGGGGGGGGAGAGAGGGTGAGGAGGGGTTTTGGGTAGGAAAGAAGTCAACAAGTAACTTGTTGGTTACATATCATTAAACTCATTTAGAGTTAAAGCATGTGTAAAATTGACTTAATCAAGAATAATCTAAAACTTGAGTGATTTTGGGAAGATCACGCAAAGGTTAACTTATTTAAAATAATTTTCCTTTAAAAAATTAGTAACCATAAGTTTAAAATATTCATATAAAAACATCACATTTTAGTTTGTTAAGTACAATGTTTTTACGCAATGCTAATATCATAAAGCACTAAAAGTGCATTAATAATTTGTTTAATTTGTATTAGGTGCCTATAATTGACCTCATATAATTCACAAATAAAAATTTATGAACTTTGTGTAATATAAGATATATTCACATCCATGTTTATCGTAATGTAACGTTATTGTCATCATTGAGTATGGTTTTTTTCTTCATTTTGAAAATTACTATAAAACTTATCTTACATAATACATGTTCCAAATCCTCCACAATAACCATATGATAAAGATTTCATATCAGTGTTTCTATCATTCTCTCTTTGTTTTACATTATATTTCCTGACAATTAAGGAGTTATCTTACATGTTGTATAGTAGTAATTTTTAATTAATCACATTATGGGATTTGAAAACAATGATGTAAATGGGAGAAAAATAGTTTTAAATTAATCATTTTTCTCATAAACTAAAATTCTACTTAACGTTTCTACTATGAAACTAGTCAAAAGAGTGATGTATGGTTGATGAGAGTCAAATCTCGAGCTAGAGTATGATCTCGAGTCTCGTCACTTAAATCCCCGCAAAAGAAGGAAAACAAGCCCGAGGGTGTTCTCGAGAAAGTCTCTCCGACGTTCAAGTCAGTGTTGGGTTAGAGAGAGAAAGTGATTAATTGTAGAGAGAGATGCTCTAGTTTTGTTAGGTGAGAATTGAATACTTGTTCATTGATTGGGGCTGCTGCTTTTATAATGTTGGAGATTTCCTAAACAGGAAACCTTATTGAGGGAACACCTGTGCTTTTAGGAAAGCTATCTCCCTTTTATGGTAAAGTTATTTTCTACCTAAAGAGCTGGTGGGCCCCTTGGGAGCATGTTAAGTTGATCCTTTAGATGGGATTTGCATAACACCCTTGGACCAGATTATGGGTCAAAACAATTAGCCCCATGTTGGATAACTGACTGTGAGACAACCCTTCTTAATTGTCCAAGGCTGTTGTTCAGCGGAATTTCCAAGTGTTGCATGGCCTCTGATAAGCCAGGTGGATCTCGAGATGGTGCCTTGGGGGCCTCACCCTAAAAAACCTAGAGGAGGGGGGGGGGGCGAAGATCCTCCTTTTCCGAGTGGGTATGCCAACCCCATGATGAGTTTCGTGTGATCCCGAAAGGGGGGTTTTGTTCCCGAGTCTATGTGGAGGCCTTGGACTTGATCCCAAGCATCCGGAGATGGGGGACATGCATCCTGAGTTGGTAGGGAGGCCTTAGGCTCCACAACAAACGTCCCCGAGAGGGGGGAAAGACCGCTTCCCCGAGCTCGTCCGTTGTTCTTGTGCGGGACTCCGCATGACCTCGGGGGCTTTGCTCATGAGTCGGTGTGGGGGCATTGGGCCTGCTCCCAAGCAACCCGAGATAGGGGCCATGTTTTTCCAAGTTGGTAGGGAGGCCTGAGGCTCCACAACGAGCGTCTTGAGAAGGGGGAGAGACTGCTTCCCCGAGCTCGTCCGTTGTTCCTGTACGAGACTCCGCGTGACCTCAGGGGTTTTGCTCCCGAGTCGGTGTGGGAGCTTTGGGCCTGATCCTAAGCATCCCGAGATGGGGGACATGTTTTCTAGAGTTGGTAGGGAGGCCTTAGGCTCTTGGTGACCCCAAGAGATACTCTACCTTTCCTGAGAGGGGAACTTAAACTCGGGATGGAGGTACTTAGCCTTTTAAGTAATGAGCCTCTTGGCAAGGCCGAGAAGGGTGATGCACTAACTCGGGGGATAATGAGCCCTTCTTATGAGGCATCCGAGTTGGGTAATGAGGTACCTAACCATTTAGCTAAGTAGTGAGCCCCTTTGGCCCAGCCAAGAAGGGTGATACACCAACTTAGGGGATGATGAGCCCTTTCTATGAGGATCCTGAGTTGGATACTGAGGTGTTTAGCCATTTTTTGGCTAAGTAATGGACCCTTTGGACTGGTCAAGAAGGGTGATGTACCAACTCGGGGGCTAATGAGCTCTTCATATGAGGATCCCGAGTTGGATACCGAGGCCACTTTTTGGCTAAGTAATGAGCCCCTTGGACTGACCTAGAAGAATGATGTACCAACTCGGGGGCTAATTATCCCTTCATATGAAGATCTCAAGTTGGACACTAAGACACTTAGCCATTTTTTGGCTACTAAGCCTTCCATGGTTGCAACCCCGACATGGGTATCTGAGGTACTTGGCCATTTAGCTTGACACTGGGGACTTCTGACAAGGCCGAAAAGGTCCAACTAGTGCCTTACTATAGGAAACTTAGAGATAGGCTAAATTTTTGGTCGGTGCTGGGTGATTGATTGTTGACCTTTGACCATTGAGATTGACCATTGACCTTTGACTGTTTTTGTGCCTTTGTAGGAAATTGGGCCTTTGGTCTGAAGCCTAATCTCTGGGCCTTTCTCCCTGTAGCCCAATCTTTTAAACCCATTCAGAGTGTTCGAGAGGTTATCATGATGCGGAGATGGAAAACTAGTCACCTATAGAGGGAGAAGAGCTTCATTTCCATACCTTTCTAGTCATTTGTGATTTCTCTCTCTCCTCAATTTCTCTCCCCATTATCTCTCTATGTTTTTCTACCCCTTGTTGCTTGCTCCAGTCCCGAGTCGTCGAGTGCCCGTGTCTATTTCATTTCCGACTGTGAATTTTCGATAAGATATGTTGTTCCTTAGCCATAATTCTTCATTTTCAGTATTTGATAATGACAGTGGGTGCTTAGGATGGATCCCGAGTTCGATCCCAATGTTCCCGCCTCCCCTCCTTATAGAATATCCGAAGACATTTGCGGGGTCCATAAGTTTTGGGTTAGCACTCGGATCTCATGTGAGGGTCCTTCTTCTATTCCTGAGGTGGTTCCTTTTCCTATCCCATCAGACTCATTGAGTGAGGAGGATGAGGGGGTGGATCCAGGCCTTGGGAGGTCTTTTTAACTCATAGGCCTTGCAATTTTGCTATCTGGACCGCTACTCTCGGACGGGGTGGTCATGGTGTCGGAGGAGGTTGAGGATGAAGCCCTGACTACGTCCGGTTAAGAGTTTTCTCCTTTATATCTCGAGAGCAATGCTCACACCTACTATCCAAACGCTACCTTTATAAGCTACATGGAGCGAAACGCCAAATACGTAGGGACTAAGTTTTGGATTCAAGACCCTTTCTTTGTCGTTCGGACAAAGCATACCAAGTCGGTGTTAACCCCTCCAGTAGGATGTGTGTCTTTATATCATCAGAGCATGCACCTTAGGTTTCCCTTGCACTCATTCATCAAAGATCTCTTGAATGCCTACCAGGTTACACTCACCAATTTGCTCTTCAACAGTTGGCGAACCATAAACGGCTTCATATTTGTTTGTGAACTCCTTAGTGTTACCCCAAGTGTGCGCCTATGGCGCAATCTCTTCACCCTAATGCTAGGCCCTGCTGATCTTCATGGTCGGGGGTGGTTCCGCTTCTAGTGTAAAGCGGGCTATAAGGTTAATTGTGATGCCCCCTCCAACCACAAGGGTTTAGGCAGACGTTCTACCAAATTTATACGAGTGTTGAATGGGGGATCCCTATCCTTCCTCCCGAATAGGGGCCTCGCTTCTGACTTAACCAGGCGGTCTCTGAGATGTCTTGGGAGGAGGCGGTGTCGAGGATCTATCTCTCCACAACCCCAAAGACAGCGACGGGGGACCTCACCTATGTGCCCTCGAAGTAGTTTCCCACTCGCTATGAGATGCGGAACGAGATATTCCTAGCGGCAACGGGTTTGAGTCGTAGATGCGACAAGGGTTATTTCCTTTATGAAATGTATGGATTCACTTTTATGCTAAAGTTTTGATATTTTCCTTGTTTCAGCTCTTCCGGACACCGACTCGATCCAGCGATGGCTGAAAGATTCATTGACAGCGCTGCATTGGCCGCTAAACTCTTGGCCGAGCTTGATGCGGAGACTATGTCCATTCCCCCGCCTCCGAAGGCAAGTTATAATCTTTGCTTTAAACATCTTCATTGAATCCCGCCTTATACTAATTTTTGTCTCCAGAACACCGACACTGACACTAAGAAGGCCAAGAAGCCTCATGTTTGCTCCCGAAAGCTAAAGGGGAATGTGGAGAAGGCACGGGCGTTGGAAAATGCAGCGTCTAAGGCCTCAAACAAGGCCTCTTTAGGAATTTCCTCGGGCAGCAAGAGAAAACCTGAAATCGAGCCTGAGGGTCAACTTGAGGTTTTTGACGAGCTCTCCAAAAGCGATCCCGAGTGGACCAGATTGGGTCCAACATGCCCTTTACTTTCATTACCAGGCCTTAGAAGTTGGCTAGGGTGAAGAACGACGTCAAAGCGATCTACATCGATGCTGACGATGAGGCCCTTTTGGCCCTGGGACATGGGGAAATTAATGCTCTTTACGAGTCTTGGCTCGAGGTATGTGACTATCCCGAGTATGCATATAGTTCTTCAATTCTTTTTATTTATTGACTACTTTTCTTTGTTTTTGTAGACCTCCATCAGTATGACCTACGTGATCAATCGTCGTGCTCAATTCGAGGCGGGCGTTGTTGCCTTGACCAAGGAGGTAAACAGATTGAAGAAACAAGTCTCCAATCACGAGGTTGAGATTGATAGGCTCAATATCGAGCTTGACGATCAAAATGATACTTTTGGGGAGGCTCGAACGGCAGTAAATGAGATGAATGAGTTGAAGGAGTCCAATAAGAAGATCAAGGATGACCTTGAGGCTTCCCTTATTAAGTACAACGCTGCTCGGAAGAGCATCGAGGATCTGTAGACTCGTCTGGCCGATTCTGAAAAAAGAGCCAAGGGCTTAAGGCACAAGCTGCAGAAGGCTCGCTCGCAGCTCGAGAAGGAGCATCAAGAGTTTTTGGAGGTGTGGAAGAGGTCTCATGAGGGGTTGTCCTTCATCGGGAAAATGGCCACCAACTCCTATCGTATGACCGTTAGGGAAACGAATGAGCGCCTTAAGGGAATCCTTGCTAGTCCTGACTCTTCTCTAAATTGGTACGACGTCGAAGCTGAATTAGACTGTCGCGTTGCTGAGGATCAGAAAAAAGAGGCGACTCAGACTTCTGCTTCCAAAGCTTCCGGTGTCACTCCTTAGTCGGCCAATATCAATGCAGGGTTGCCCATCCTTCAAACTTCTACCTCTGCTGTTGCCATCTCAAGTTCTGCGGTTCGTCCTTCTAATGAGGTAGACTCCGAGGTTCATCTGTCGGACAAAAGCTCAGAGGACGAGGATAGTGCGGGTAGCACCGACAGTTCTCCCGACGAGACTTTGGCTGCTTAGACTTCTCTTGTATTTAGATCTTCTAGACTCTTAGGGAGTTTTGTTCCCCTGGGTCTTTAGGTTGTATTATTTTTATTTTGTTATTCAATGATGTGAATAATTTTGATTGAAATTTCCCCGAGCGTGATTCCCGAGCAAAATATTCTATTTTGTTGTTTGAAACCCCCCGAGCGTAATTTCTCGAGTAGAACAAATGTTATATTTTATTTGACGTAACTATCACAGAAACCAACTTTTTCATTCATGATTATAATAATGCCAACTCTAATAAGATACAATAGATTACCCCGAGTTGAGGCTAACGAGATATACCATTGGCTCAATTGTGGCGAAGTTTACAAAATATCCCGCCAACTCTAAGAAGGTACAACATATTACCCCGAGTTGTGGTTAGTAAAATGTTGGCTCAAATGTGGCCAAGTACAAACAGTGGCTCAAGTGTGCCGAAGTTATATTAGAACTATTTAAATGAAGTACTTCTTCAAATTGTCTACTATCCAAGGTCGGACCAGTGGGTACCTTCTGGCGATTCTAGTCGGTATGTTCCCGGCTTGATCACCTCTGTGACTTTGTAAGGTGCGTCCCACTTATACCCAAGCTTACCCTTTAGATGTGTCAGCTCTGTCGCTTCGACCTTTCTGACTACCGAAATCGTCAATATGAAATGGCCTGACTGTCACCCTGAGGTTGAATTTTCTGGTCAGTCATTGCTTGTTGTAGATTGATTTGAGCAAGGTGTTGCCCCTAGATTCGGGTAATAGGTCAAGGTCTACCCTCTTCTCTTCTTCATTCTTATCATACTCATAGAAGGTCAACATCGGGGAAGGTATCCCGACTTCAACTGGCAGGACAACCTCGCTACCGTAGACCAGATTGAAAGGTGAATCCCCCATAGCTTCTTTCACGGAAGGTCATCAATCCAAGATCCTTTGGCCCCTTCCAACGATTTCTTAATCCCGTTAAGCACCACTTTGTTTGCGGCCTCTGCTTGACCATTTGTCTAAGGTTGGGAAACTGCTGAGAACCTTGTCTGGATCACGAACCTGGAACAATAATCCAAGATGAGGGTTCTTGTAAGACCGAAGCGGGTGATTAAGTTTTTGCATATGAAGGTCTGAACTTGCTTGTTAGTGATGGAGGCTAGTGAGTCTGCTTCTACCCATTTGGTGAAGTAGTCATTGGCCACAAGTAGGAACCTTCTCTGCCCCGATGTTGCAGAAAAGAGCCCTATTAAATCCATCCTCGTGTGTCGAATGGTTAAATTGCTTGTATAGTCATCAAGGGATTAGTCGGGACCCGAGGGATGTCTCCATGGAGTTGGCAGTTGGGACACTTCTTTACTAACCCCGTGGCATCTTGCTCAGGGTAGGCCAGTAGTACCCGACTCTCAAGGGTTTCCCGGCTATAGTCCTGACCCCTTGATGGCTGCTGCAACCCCCATTGTGAATTTTTCGAAGGATGTAGTTGTCGTCAAAAGGTGTAACACACTTCTGTAAGGGATGAGTGTAGGACTTTTTATATAGGCTCCTTTCATGCCAGATGAACCCTCCCGACTTTTTCTTCAAGGTCTCTGCTTCTTTCTCTCCCGGGAGCAACGTGCCATCCCGGAGATAGCTTATAATGTCCTCCATCTAGGTATCTGTTCTTTTCAATGTGTGGACTTGGAGTGAGTTAATGCTCGGCTGTTCCAAGACTTCCCTGATGATGGTTCGTGGGGTGATCCCCTCCGCCGAGCTTGCCATACGGGCTAAAGCATCTGCTTGTTTGTTCTCCGATCTGATGTATGTTAACGAGGAGAGCTTCCTGATAAGTTCTCGGGTCTTATTGAGGTACATCCTCATGGTATCTTCCTTGGCCTCATATTTCCCCGAGACCTGCCCTAATTTGGTCGTCACTGCCTGAGCCCTCGAGTTGATACAGATCTGGAGGCCTAGGATCAGAGTTTCGTATTCCGCCTCATTGTTTGAAGCCAAAAGGTCGAACTTTACAGTGTGTTCCATTTTATCCCCGATTGGGGGAATGATTACTAGCCCGGCGCCACTCCCTGATTTGGTGGCTGAACCATCCACTTGTAATTCCCACGACCCTCTTTCTTCTCCGTCAATGGGTCGGGAGCTACATTCACTGATAAAATCCTCTAAGGGTTAGGCCTTGATTGCTCTTCGACGCTCATATTCCAGCCCGAAGTCCGCCAACTGATTTACCCACTTGGTCATCTGAGTCGAATGATTCCTGCTTTCAATCATATTTATGATAGATTGTCCGGCGAGGACCTTGATAGGGTGCGCTTGAAAATATGGTTTGAACTTCCGACTCGCCATTATTAGCACAAAAACTATCTTCTCCATCTGACTGTATCTTGCTTCAGCTCCTATATAAGCGTAGTTGATGAAGTACACTGGGTGTTGAGCTCCGTCTCTCTCCGCACGACGCTGAGAGCGTATTCTGATACCGATAGATAAATGTAGAGTGTTTCTCCCGGCAAGGGGGATATGGGTTTGGGTAAGGTTGTCAAGTGTTGTTTCAGCTGCTGGAAAGCCTACTCCGCCTCGTCATCCTAGTGAAACTCTTTCCTTTTGAGCGCTCTGAAGAATAGTAAGCTCTTGTTAGCTAAACGGGATAGAAAGCGGCCCAACGCTGCTAGGCACCCTGTTAGCCTCTAAACTTCTCCAACATTTATTTGCGGGTACATGTTTAATACTGCGTTGATTTTCTCGGGGTTTGCATCAATTCCTCTTCCATCCACCAAGAACCCAAGGCACTTCCCCCCCTTTTACCCCAAACACGCATTTCTTCGGATTCAACTTCATATTGTGGCGTCGTAGGGTGTCTAGTGTGTCTGCCAAATCCCCGACGTGATTTGTTGTTCTTTTGCTCTTGACAATCAAGTCGTCCACATACACCTCAATGTTTCTCCGAGTTGCACCTCAAAGACCTTGTTGATTGTTCGTTGGTAAGTAGCTCCTGTGTTTCTTAGCCCGAATGGAATCATTTTGTAGCAGTACACGCCTTAAGCTGTAATAAATGTTGTGTGTATTCGGTCCTTTTCCGCCATCGGATTTGGTGGTTGCCCGCATTGACATCCATAAAGCTGAGCAACTCGTGACCGGCAGTTGAGTCAACTAGCTTGTCAATCTTTGAAAGGGGATGATTGTCCTTGGGACATGCTTTGTTCAGGTCATTGAAGTTGACGCACATGCACCAAGCTCCACTGGCCTTCTTCATCAAAACCACATTGGCCATCCACTCTTTGTATTGGCACTCTTCAATGATTCCAGCCTCTAGAAACTTCTTACCTTCTGCATCTGCTACTGCGTTCCTCTCAGGCCCTTGATGCCTAGTTTCTGCTTGATGGGGCGGAAGCCTTCTTTGATATTCAGCTCGTGGGATGCGAAGTTGGGGTCCAGCCCCTGTATATCGAAGGCAGAGTAAGCAAATACATCCTTGTAATTCCGCAAGGTGTTGATGAGTTTTTCTTTGATCTCGGGGTTGAGGCTTGTGCCAATCCTCAGTACATTCCCGAGATATTAATTTATAACTACTTATTCATCCTCCTCGACTGGCTGGGGTCTACGAAGTCTTCCCTATTCCTCTTTTTCAGGGGTTCTTCTAACGTATTGGTTTTGAAGCTGTTTGTATAACACTACCGGGCGGTTTGCTGGTTCCATAGATATTCCCGAGTTATCCTTCATCTTCTTCATACTGCAGAGTAATTGGTATACCGAGATGGATGCTTTGATCTTGTTCATTGTGGGCTTACCCACGATAGCATCATAGGGAAACGGGGTATCGACTACTAAAAAGTCGATTGGTAGGCTTCTACCTTTCCCTCTCTCCCCGAATCTTACCATCAATTTTACAAACCCGAGGGGATACAGATCCTCCCTCGAAACCTATCAGCGGTTGGCTGGTCGGGGTTACGTCAATCTCGGTGTACTTAAGCTTGCGCAAGCAATCTAGGGTAATGATATCCGCTAAGGGGGTCGTCATGGGGGGTATGAACGTGCCGGTCAAGCTCCCCAAACGTCATGACGGTACACCTCGCCTTCAGTGGCTCGACTTCTAAGACATGTTACTTCATTGCTTGGAGGTGAGCCTTGCATGATCGATCGGTTGGGCCCCCTGAGGCGTGGCCTCCTACTATTACATCGACGTACCTGTCGGTATTAGTCACTATAATTTTTCGTTTCCTTCTCCTTTCCTTTCTCTTCCCGAGAGTGCTTGATGTATCTATTCAACTTTCCTTGATCAGTTAGGTGGTCCAAGGCCTTCTTCAATTTCCAATAGTCCTTGGTGGTATGGCCACATTCCTGGTGGTACTCACACCATAGTCGTTGATCCATTCTTTCCTTTGAAGTTCTTATGGGGGGAGAAATGGGTAATACTGACTTGTGTTTTAGATCTAGGTAGATCTCACGTCTGTTTCTGTTGAATCGGGGATCGTTCCCATTATCAGAAACTCTCGGGAGGAGTTGTTGGCTGCTCTTGGCATTCTTATTGGATTCTCGGTAATGGATTTCTTCGTTTCTTCTTTTCGACTTCTCTACGACAGGTTTGCAAATATCCGAGGCTTGGATGAACTTTTGGGCCCGACTCATGGCCTCCGTGAATGTGGTGACTTCATTATCTGCCAAGGACCATCTGAACTTGCTTGGCCAGAGTCCCAACATTAAGGAGGTGAAGGCCACCCCGTCTTGAAGGTCGGAAATTTTCAATTTCATTGAACCTCTTGATATAGTCAGCTAGACTATCTTGCTCTTGCTGCTTGATCGACATTAAGTGAATGCTTGACTTCTTATGCCCGCGCCCGACGATGAAGTACTGGGGGAACAATACTTCTAACACTGAAAAGTTTGTGATGTTGCCAAGAGAGAGTGTAATATCCCGAAAATTTTAAAATTCCTTAAATTAATTAATAATAATTAGTGGCTAAATTTTTCCTTTAATCATAAGTTAAAATTAAAAATTTTGTTATTTTATATCCAAGTAATGGATAATTAGTTCGTTAAAAGATAAAATATATTATGTATGGCTAGAGTTGCTAATAATAACAAGTTATGTTAAATGATTTCTTTAGTTAAAATAAGAAAACAAATAATAAACAAAACAATTACTTAAACCTTACCAATTGGGTCAACTTGTTTTGTTAATAAAAAGGAAAAGAAAAAGAGAAAAGAAAAGAAAAAGAAAAAAAAAAGAAAAAGGAAAAATAAAAAGAAGAAATTGAAAAACAGAAAACGTGAATTTTCCTTCTCCTTGGCTCCATTTCAGTTTTTTCTTCAAACAAAACCCACCCATGAATTTTTAAATCCAAAATGGGTTTCTTGCACACAATCAAACTTATCTTCAAATAAAAATTCACAATCAACCCAAATCACTCAACAACCCATTTTATCCAATCCAATTTCATCAATCCAAATGGGAACAATTGAAGCTCAAACAATGGCTATATATACCCATATTTGCTCCACCATTCCTCACTCAGTCATCACTAACAAATACACTCAAAAGCTCCTGATATTACCACCGGAAAACGCCACCCAAACCACCCTCAAATTCCTCTGTTTCTCGCAACTTTCTCTCTCCTCTGTTTTCTGTTCAGCCACCACATCACCACCACCCTCCGCCGACGACCTCCTGTGCGTCACCCACCGCGGCGCCAACCCAGCCGTATCCCCTTCTCCGTCGCCCTTATCTCTCCGTCGCTCGCATCCCCTCTCTCTCGCCCGATTCGTTTTCTCTCTCCTCTGCTTGCTGCGCGCACCGCCAGACCACCGCTACAGCACCGACGAACCCAAACCCAGCTTCGCCGGAGTTCTGCGCCTCCCGCCGCTGCCGTCAGAGCCTCGACCTCACTCTCCTGCTCCCTTGTCGAGTCTGCTAAGTTGAAGCAGAGGTATGGTTATAAGTCTTGGTTTTAAATTGGTACTTGAAACCCAAAACATACCTTTATAAATCACTCTTCTTGTTGGGCTTAGTGTTTTGGCTAATTAAATCAGCAAATGAAATGGATTAAGTGAGACAGTTAACTCTCTAATTAACTTGGATATTAAGATATTGTGGTTTAGTTAAAATATAATAAAACTCATTATAAAGTATAACCCTTATAACTTCATTATTATGAACTTAACTATGACTAATAAATAATGATATGTTTTAATAATATATTTCATATAACTCTAACTAATATATCAACTAAAGAATAATGAAATTTAAGTATAGATCACTTGTCAGATTCACGCGGGCACTTACATATATTACACGAATAAAATAGTTATATTACGAGGTCTGTAGTTACAAGTTATTAATTAGGCTGGATTCATAAATCATGGAATTGATGGATATTGTTTCGATTAAATAACGAATATGTTTAAAGGGACCCTATGACTAATAGAATAAAGTTTTGAATTAAAGGTTAATAAAACTATAACATTTTGAAATTATAAAATATGAAAAGGTTATAATAAGATGTTCATATTCAGAAGTCGTGAATTATAGCTTAGACGCTAAGTTGTTAAGTGGAAAGGGCGCCTACTACCTTTTATCAACCACCAAAGACGTTAATATATAAAACTCCTAAAAACCTGTTAAAATGGACACGTGATGGAAATGGATCAGTAAACTCGAAATTCCGAATAAAATATTAATAAGTCTTTATTAATTTCCGAATTGATTATTAGATTAAAAAGGAAGAGATATTACAAGCCTTCCCCTACGATCAAAGTTGTTAAGCAGGATTCCAGGTAACGTCTACTGCTAACACCCGCACTCCCCTTCCAACTACATTTTATATATGGTGATTTTATATGATGTTCATGCTATGTTTTATGTGGTGTGCGGGATATAAAAATGTGTGACTATGTAACGTCTACTGCTAACACCCGCACTCCCCTTCCAACTACGTTTTATATATGGTGATTTTATATGATGTTTATGCTATGTTTTATGTGGTGTGTGGGATATAAAAATGTGTGACTATGTAACGTCTACTGCTAACACCCGCACTCTCCTTCCAACTACGTTTTATATATGGTGATTTTATATGATGTTTATGCTATGTTTTATGTGGTGTGCGGGATATGAAATGTTTGGCTACGTTAATGATTTGATGATGTTACAAAATGACTTTATTATGATTTCTGAAAAATCAATCAAAAGAAACGAAACATGATAAATGAAAGTGAAAGATGGTGATTGGCAGTACTATGTTCTCTGGGCCGTGCATGTGTCATTCTGTTATCTGGCGGTAACGCCACCTTCTGATGGGGGACAACGTCCTCGGTGGCACCCGCATTATGGCATTATATGCCACCTTCTAATGGGGGATGAATATCCTCGGTGGCTTTGCCTTCTGTTACGATGTATGGCATTATATGCCACCTTCTGATGGGGGATGAATATCCTCGGTGGCTTTGCCTTCTGTTATGATGTATGGCATTATATGCCACCTTCTGGTGGGGGATAAATATCCTCGGTGGCTTTGCCTTCTGTTATGATGTCTGGCGTTATATGCCACCTTCTGATGGGGGATAAATATCCTCGGTGGCTTTGCCTTCTGTTACAATGTCTGGCATTATATGCCACCTTCTGATGGGGGATGAATATCCTCGGTGACTTTGCCTTCTGTTACGATGTATGGCATTATATGCCACCTTCTGATGGGGGATGAATATCCTCGGTGGCTTTGCCTTCTGTTATGATGTATGGCATTATATGCCACCTTCTGATGGGGGATGAATATCCTCGGTGGCTTTGCCTTCTGTTACGATGTCTGGCATTATATGCTACCTTCTGATGGGGGATGAATATCCTCGGTGGCTTTGCCTTCTGTTATGATATATGATGTTATATGTCACCTTCTGATGGGGGATGAATATCCTCGGTGGTTATGCCTTTCTGTACTCGCCAAAGTAACCAAAGAAAGTTTTCTGATAATGAAATGTGATAATGGAGATAATATGAACGAAAATGACTTTTAAATTCCTGATTCGAAGTGTATGTTTATGAAATGATTTTTACTATATTCTCTTCTCCCTGTTTGCAAATAAAATGAATTGAAATGAATTTACGTTGTTAGAGTAGTATGTTACTGAGCCTCGCTCATGACGTTTTGTTTTTCTGTTTTAGGTATGCATATGAAGATGGGATGACGTAGCAGTGAGGATTAAATTACGTTAATTCATGCGACTATGACGGTTATGTAATCCAAGTTTATGATCACTAGATTTCGTAACATTAGCTATGCTTAAGCTATCTATATATAGAATTACTACCACTATTATAGAGGTTTAATTATATGAAAGAATGTTGCCTTGTACTTTCCTGTGTGGAGAGTATGGCAGTGACGCACCGACTAAGCTAGGAATGTCTTCCGCTGCTACTCCTTGTAATTAATTAACATAATAGTGATGCTCAGAAGTCGGGGCGTTACAGAGAGTCTCGAGAACCAGCTGAGGGCCACCCCTTTAAGAATCGTCGGGAACTAACGACATCAAGTGGCCTCGAACCCGGGTTGCACACTCATCTGGGCCTTATAAGCCGCCATGTGATCATCGGGATCACTGTTTCCCGAATACTGCTCGATCAAGGGAACATTAACTGTTCCTGGGTTAGGAACTTCCATGATCTTTCGACTGAAAGGGGTCATGAAGTTGAGTACTCCCCCGTTAACTAAGACGAGAGTCTTGTTCCGGGGGGGGGGGTCTTGAGTCTCCTTCGTCTTCAACCCTTGTCTTCTTGAACCCGAGAGGGGATCCTTCTCTCCCCCTTCGGGGGGTCCGAGAGTAGGTTTGTTCTTCCAGGTTAGTCTTTTTGCGATCCGCTCTTCTTTTGTGTTTGAGTAGGTTCCGAGCATCCTGCTCCATCCTTCGTCCAAGATTTTTCTTTGAAGATCCGTCGAGCGTCCGAATTCAGTGTCCTTAGGGAGTTAGCCTGTCGGATTTCTCTCCCCCCCGCTTGTTGCCCGCCCCGGTTAGGAACAGGAGCATTGAGAACATCCCTAACCCGAGACTCTCTCTGGGTAAGCTCTCTGGGTGCCCTTGGGTTGAGTTGGGGGGATCCCCGCTATGAGCTCCTGTTAACTGTGCTGCATGTTAGCATCAGCTGCTGGGCTATCCTTTCTATGTTGCCGATGGTTATAGGAGTTGGGTCTGGATGGAATGGCTGTTGGAGAATGGAATGCTCTTCGTTTCGAGGGGTAGATCCTTCATCAACTACTATTAAGGATTCGACTAGCACGTGAGGTTGTTGGGACTGAATTGATGTGAGTTGGCGCGGTAATGATGCTTAGGATGTTTTCCTTCGGGGTGCCATGTTGCTCTTGGTACGTAACTTTGAGATGTAGTGTCTCCACAGATGGCGCCAAACTATTTCCACTAAGAAACTAGTCAAAAGAGTGATGTATGGTTGATGAGAGTCAAATCTAGAGCTAGAGTATGATCTCGAGTCTAGTCATTTAAAGCCCTGCAAAAAAAGTAAAACTGGCCTGGGGGTGTTCCCGAGAAGCCCTCCGACGCTCAAGTCAGTGCTGGGTTAGTGAGAGAAAGTGAGTAGTTGTAGAGAGAGATGCTTTCTTTTTTTAGGTGAGAATTGAATATTTGTTCATTGATTGGGTCTGCTGCTTTTATAATGTTGGCTATTTTCCAGACAGGAAACCTTATTGAGGGAACACTCATGCTTTTAGGAAAACTATCTCTCTTTTATTGTAAAGTTATTTTCTGCCTAAAGAACTGGTGGGCCCCTTAGAAGCATGTTGAGCTGATCCTTTAGAGAATGCCCAGCGTAGCCCAGCAGTGGGTTTTGGAGGAGAGAGGTAAAAAAAGTAGTAGTATAATAATAGGAGAGAAAAAATGATGAGCTGAATTTACAATGCCCAGTTCTTCCCCATGAGCCAAAGAGAAAGAGGAGCAAAGAGCAAATTATGGGCACACGTGGAAAGTGATGTTCATTTGTGCCAACAAATCCAAGCGTCCAAGGATCCTTATTTTTTCAATCTAACGGTTGAGAGTTGTGATGCTTTTTTTTACTATTAAGCACCTTTTAGCATTGTAACGTTAATAATGCTGTTTTATAATTTATTTTTTTAAAAAAAAAAGTCTACAACAACATTTTTTTCTTCTATAAATGAAGACCAATATTGATATACTTTCATACACTCCTTTTTCTATTCTTACTTTCATACACTCCTTTTTCTTCTATTTTTATAATCTACTTAGATTTTGTTTCAAATACAGTTATTATCTCATATTATCTCATAAAAAATGGATCCAAAAAGTGGAAGGAAAAAAAATCCCTCAAAATCCAAAAAGGCCACACAATCTCAAACTAATCCAAACTATTCTCAATTGGATCTAAATTTTGAAATGCAATCCAACTCAAAAAAATTTGCAGAGTATCAAAATTATGCCATGCATATCTTAGGTTCCCCTAATCAAAATAGCCAATCACATTATCCCCAACACAATTTAAATTTCTCAAATCCAAATTCGTTCACCCAATTTCCTCCAAATTCAACCGAGAAATTCCAATATTCTCAATCTAACTCAGTATTTCCTATGTCCCAACACTTTCAGTCGTCGGTAGGTGGAGAGCCACTTCCAGAATTTGATACTTCATTGCGATCTCGTGCTGCATCTGTAGAAGGTGATGATGATGATGATGATGAAGAAGACAAGATTGAGGACAATGATGGTGAATATGGAAACACTCAAGATAAAAAAATGTCTAGACAATTTTGGTCGCACGTTGAAGAAGAAGTCCTGGTAAAATCATGGCTGCAGGTTAGTACAGATTAATATGTTGGTACGAACCAAAAGGGAAATACGTTTTGGGGTAGAGTTACGGATACATTTGACCAAGTTAGACGTTATAGAAACAGATGTTGGGAAGAAAGGGTTCAAGGGTTTAGGGAGCCTGATTCATTAAAGGAGAGAGAAATGGAGCCCCTTAGAAGTCGTTGGAAGAGGATTAATGCAAGTGTTTCAAAGTTTGTTGGAGCATATGCTCATGCTGAGTCAAGGAGAACAAGCGGTCAATCTGATGATGATGTTATGAAGACTGCATTTGCCATATACAAGAGTGACTCAAAGAAACATGCAGAGTTTCAAGACAAGCATTGTTGGGAAATTCTAAGGGGGGCAGACCAATGGAAGCCCATAGGGAGTACTGTCAAAATGCAAGAAGAAGACGGCAACTCAAGAAGGTGGCTCTAAGAGGATTCGAATTAATGAAGATGGTAACTTCTCCACTTCAACTGACCAAGATACACCAACCAGTGGTGATGTAGGTTGTTCCTTCCAGCCTCCTAGTGATGGGTCTGTAAAAAATAAAGGTAATGGTAAGGGAAAAGTTATGAACATGCCTCCAAAGGCATTTCAACAATGGGTGGATTCAGTATCTGAGATGAATTTGTCAAGGACAAGTGAAACTGAAATGGAACTTGCTAGGCTAAAACATGATAAAGATATCGAAAGTGAAAGGGTGCAGCTAGAGAGAGAGAAGGTATTAGTGAAACAAAGAAAGATTAATTTGGAGTTATTCAAAGTCCTTTCATCAAAGGCATACCTAACAGAACAAGAAGAGGAATTGAAAAATAATCTTGTTAAGGTATTATTTCCATGATAAGTAATTTGGAAGTTCTATTTGTACTTAAGTTGTTTCAATTAGAGATTAGATGCTATCTATTTGTGTAAGCTTTATTTGTACTTAAGTTGTTTTAATTAGAAGCTATCTATTTGTGTATGCTTTATTTGTAATCGTAAGTTGTTTTATTTAGAGGCTATCTATTTGTGTAAGCTTTATTTGTAATCGCAAGTTGTTTTAATTAGAGGCTATCTATTTGTGTAAGCTTTATTTGTACTTAAGTTGTTTTAATTAGACGATATTTATTTGTGTAAGCTATTGTATGAATGCATTATTATTAGTTAATGTTTATGTGTTGAAAAAAAGTGATTCCAAAATTGTTGGTTTTTACTTCATTAATAAATTTAAGTTGTACATGAAGTGACTATCCATATGCAGTCAAATTATTTATTGCTTTATTTACAGCAATATGAAGTGACTACTCAACCTTTAAAAAAGAGTACTCAATGTTGGTGATCAGATGCAATAGTATTCATAACTTGCAAGAAAACAAACAAATGCAGGAATGACTACTCACTGCAATTTTCAGATGCATTATTATGTTACTTTAATGACAAAATCTGACAAAATGACCTTACAATTTTTGAAGCATTATTGTTTTGGTGGATTTAAAAAAAATGTCATTATTTCATGGCAATCATGATAGACATCATGTCTATATATAAATTTATTTGGATGCTAAGCTTTACTACACTCAAACCTTTCACACAAGAACGTTCATACATACACACCAAAAAATGTCATCTGAATCAAGTTACAACAACCATATTTCAACTTCCGACTCTTCCAATTCTGATGATGTTGCCAATTCTAATCAAGCAAATTATAGAAGACGTTATGAAAGACGTAGACAAGCAAATCGTCTAATGGATCAGATGATGGATGGCTTCATAATGGCCAATCCAGCTGATACATACGCCGCGGTTAATCAAGTTCCTAGGGCATCAAGGACTCTAGTTCCAAGAGATCGTGAAAGTGGACACGACCGCTTATGGAGGGACTACTTTGCAGATAATCCGATTTTCCCTCCAAATTATTTCCGTCGAAGATTTCGCATGCGAAAACATGTCTTCCTCCGTATAGTGGAAGTCTTAATTACTCGTAATGAATTCTTCAAACAAAGGCCAGACGCCACCGGTAGACTTGGTGCTTCTGGATTACAAAAGTGCACAGCAGCTATACGATTGTTAGCATACGGCACATCAGCTGATTCAGTGGACGATTATCTACGAATAAGTGCATCTCTTGCAAGAGATTCATTGCAACATTTTGTTGAAGGGGTTGTCTCCCACTTTGGTGATGAATATCTGAGACGACCTACTGAAATAGATTTAAATAGATTATTATTTGCAGCTGAACAACGGGGATTTCTAGGCATGATGGGTTGTATTGATTGCATGCATTGGCGGTGGAAAGTTTGCCCGACTCAATTTAAAGGAATGTATTCTGGAAGACCTGGTAAGCCGACATTGATTCTAGAAGCCATTGCCTCATATGATTTGTGGTTCTGGCATGCTTTCTTCGGAACACCAGGTAGGTGTAATGATATTAATGTTCTTGATAGATCTCCATTCTTTAACGATGTTTTTGAAGGTCGTGCACCTCCAGTTAACTATGTTGTAAATGATCACCAATACGATATGGGATACTACCTCACCGACGGTATATATCCTCGGTGGGCAGCTTTTATACCCACAAGAAGGAAAGTCTTTTTGCCCAACGTCAAGAGGGTGTACGAAAAGATGTGGAACGTGCATTTGGAGTACTACAAGCTCAATTTGCTATAGTTCGTCAACCTGCTTTAGCTCGTGATAGAGAGATGTTGGGGAAAATAATAATCGCTTGCATTATTATTCATAACATGATAGTTGAAGATGAACGAGATTCATATTCCCTTCATTATGATCCCAATGATTATGAGGAACCTCCACGTCCTAGTTCAAGTCAACAAAATGCGCAAAATTTCAATGAACCATTTAGATATGAAACTAGTGAGAATCGCATTGCAAACTTGCAAACATATATGACTAATAGAGTTCGAGTTCATGACAAGCCCATGCATGACCGCCTCAAGGCAGACCTAGTGGAAAATATTTGGATGAAATTCGGAGAAATCAGGCTTTAATTACGGCGTAGTGTTGTTTTATTTTAATAGCTTCGATGTTTATCTATTTAATAATATGTTTTGTCTTTGTTGCTCTTGTTTAATGCATTATTAATTAAACATACATTTTCTACAATGCATACATTTTCTACAATGCCATACGATTCAAGTGTTAATCATTCAACTTAATTAATTAAATCAAATAAAAATTAAATTATTTTATTACCATCAAAATTCAGTGGTCTAAGTTCTAAAATTAAATTATGCATAAATAATAATATAGTGGAATTGGAGGAGAGAGAAAATATGGTGGGGTATGTTAAAAAGTAGGAGAGAGAAATGTGATGACCACAAATTGGAGGGCAACCATTGGGGGTAAGAAATATATGGGATTGAGATGAGTAGGGTATGAATGAGGTGGAAGAGTGAGGAAGTAATAAGATAATTGATGACCACAAACCATAGGGCAACCATTGTGTATGCTCTTAGATGGATTTTGCATGACACCCTTGGACCAGATTGTGGGTCCAAACAATTAATTTAATCAGTTTCAAACTAAAAATCATATATTGAACTATAAAGATTTCACTAACTGAACTTATTATAAATTTATAATCAAGAATGTAGATGAGAGACAATGGCACAACAAATTTCTAAAATTACAGAACTACCATAGAGTAAAGAGACGTTGTGATTTGTGAAAATAGTGGATTTATTATAATATAGATTTTCAAAAAAACTCAGGACACCTCGCTATATTAAAAAAACCTAACTTGTTATTATGAGTAGTGCTAGACAATATCACCTCCCAAATTAACCCAAAAATAGTTTACAGCAACTACTGACATTATCAAAGGCAGTTAGGCAGAGGTGATTATTTTATAAGTTTCTTGTGTTTAGGGAGTATCTCGCATTATGTTTGTGAGAGCACTATTCCTTGAGTTCCAAATTAATGCTTCACACTTGATAGGTCTAATAATTTTCCCCCCTGTTTCAAGGAGTTAACTCGAGGTGATTAATTTTGGCCCACGGGGAATTGGTAAAAGTAAAAAATTCCTCTTATTTCCCATTTTCTTTGTCGTTTCGTGCTTTTGGGGTTCACAAAAGGAAAGAGTTTGGAAATGGTTAAAACAACAAATGGAAAAACACAAAGAACTGCAGGTTTACAGAAATTATGTCACAATCCTATTGCTTTTCTTTTTCTTGTTTATTTTTTTAAAGAAATTTAAACTTTATATTGCTCATCTTTGAGCAGTTGTAACTCGTGAACTGTGACTGATGCCAGTACTTTTGTTATTAACCGGGCCGAGTCCTATCAATGTTAATGAGTTCGGCTAAAAATGGATTAGTTTATAATGGGCTAAAGTGAGTGGCGCCAAATGATTTTGGGTTAATAGTGGGTTGATAGATGAGAAGAGAAAAAGGATATACAAATAGAAAAAACAACGACAATCATATCAAGTTCAAAACACATTATCGACAGCCCAATCATACTCGAGTCTGCCTTACTATTAGGTTGAAGCAGATCCATTCAGGTTCAGATGAAGTTCTGATCTATGGTATTTGGGTTGAGTCAGATTCATTGGTGTTTGGGTGAAATTTGGGTATACGAAATTCGAGTCTAGGCGGGTTTTTTGGTGAGCTTGATTTCCCGAGTACATGTTTCTTAATAATTGTAGGCGTGTTTTTTATTTCGCCTACGCGGGATGAGCGCGTATTAGATTTGACTACCCCACCATAAATTTTTTGTATTGAAAATGTTTTCAAAGTCGCCAACAAGTCTTTAAATGAAAACTCATAAACCTAATTGAATATTGGGAAATCGTAGGGACAAAATAGGGACTTATCCAATGTAAATTTCCTCATCATGGCTCCATAGATGGCCAAAATGAACCAAATATTAAGTTTGGGGTGGGGGTGCAATACAGTCAGGAACTATGTTGTCCGTTGCTGGCTTCTACTTGATATCGATTCATGTCAATGTTTATGCAATAGAATAACCACACAATGTTTTAAGCATCCTTAAAATAATTAGTCTAGATTGATTCAGGAAACACATAAAAGACTATTTCACTAGTGGAAAAAAGCCCATCTGATGCGGTCAAAATCGGGCTTACAGATGCGGTTTTGGTCCGCATCAAATGGGCCCGCAACAGCTAACAAAAAATTTGATGTGGTAAAAAAACGCATCAGTATAGTGAGAATCTGATGCGGTGTGAAAAAAAAAAGGTTACAACAGCAGCAGGTCAACAGCGGAACAAAACAACAACCAATTTATAACACCCACAAGCAAGATGAACCAAATTGAAAACGAAAAATGAAAATTGGCAACGAAATTAAACTGAAAACAAAATATGAAATAAGTAAACTATACTAATCTATACATACGTAATAACTAATCTATACTAATCGAAAGACCAAAAATTGAAATATAAACGAATCTATACATAATAACAAGATTAATTGGGAACGAAATTAAAATGAAAATTAAATAACTAAACTATACTTAAAACTGAAAAATCGAAAATAAAATAAATCTGATAATCGAAAAATGTTGAGCAAAACTATACTAAACTATAATTAAAAATGTTGAACAATATAAATTAAAACTGAAAATTCGAAAATAAATAAATAAATCAAACAAAATAACAAATTTAAACCCTAAATTACATGCGAAATTACATTCGTCATCTTCGTCTCTTCGTGTTATCGTCTCTTCGTCTTCCTCTTTGTTTTCGTCTATTCGTTTTCGTCTCGTCGTGTGATGCGGTGGCGATGGTGGTTCGTGAAGCGATGGGTGGTGAAGCGACGAAGAAGGAGAAGGTAGTGAAGCGATGCGGTTCGTGGTGGATGCAAATGGTGGTGGTGGTTAGGTAGGGAGAAGGGAGTAGGTACGAAAGAGAAAAAGTCGTTATTCAGTAGAGAGAGAGGAGAGAGAATTTGAAATGTTTAGGGTTAGGGTTATAAGGGAGGGGTTGGGCTGGGGTTATTAGGGAGGGGTTGGGTTAGGGTTAGAGAGAATTAGGCCACAAGAGAATTGGACCTCTGTAACTCCCCGACCTCTAATCATCGTTATTAAGTTGATTACTCGATTATTAGCTGAAGAACCTAGATAGTCGGCGCGTTACCGCCGTACTTTCCATAAGGAAAATACAAGGCGACATAAAATCATAAACTTAAACATCTTATAACATGAAGCATAATATAGATCCAACATTAGTCTTGATTACCAAACACTTAGTTACTAATCAGAGTTTTGACATAAACTTAAATTAAAAACCATGAGAGTCTATATAATCTAGATATTAAGTAAATCCTCACTGCTACGCCATCCCGTTATCACCATCGGTACCTAAAACATAAAACAAAACGTTGTGAGCCGAGGCTCAGTAACATACTATTCTAACATCGTAAATTCATTTCACATCATTTTAGTTAAAAACAGGAAGGAGAGAAGAAGTAAAACATTTCACAAACATATCATAGTTGGTTACATTATCTGCTTTATCATGTTCATCGTCATACATCTTTTACTTCGGTAACTTGGCTAGTACAACGGAAGGGACGTCTTCCCAGAATATAGTAACATCATAAACGGAAGGCAGCCACCCGAGCACAAAAGCCCTCACTAAACGGAAGGTGGCGTTATTTGCCCAAAATGAGCGGTGCCACCCAAGGATAAAAGCCCTCACTAAACGGAAGGTGGTTAACCGGTCGGAAGGTACGTGCACGACCCGGGATAACAGAATACTTGCCAAGAACCGTCTTTCACTTGAATTTATCATGTTTCATTTCTTTTAAGCATATTATCGTCATCGTGAATAATTATATATCATAACATCATCATCATCATTTCATAGCATCATATCATCATAACCATCATAAAACATTTCATTTCGATCCCGCAATCCATATATAAAACATAATATTAATCATGATCATAAAACATACTTTGAAGGGGAATGCGGGTGTTAGCAGTAGACATTACCTGAATTTCTGCTTAATAACCTTGATAGCCGGGAGAGGCTTGTAATATCCTTTATCTCCTTTAATCTAATCAAGAATAGTTTTATTAATGAATGTTTCGTTATTTAGCTTTTAAGCCTAAATATTAGTTTAGCGTTTATTAAGGTCATAGAGGTTATTATAACGTCGTAAAGGTCTCCTTAAAGGTCATTATTTCTTGATCGTTAATAACTTTTTAATTAAGGTGACTCTTTAACAGCTAATTAATGAAATAACTCATTTGGCTATACTTTTAGAAATTATCGAAACATTAAAGTTATATTATTACATCATATATAACCTTTCGTAAACATAATATTATTCTAGTTTATAGTTAATAATTACTTAGTCGTCCATTAATAAATTAATTAAGTTTAAAGTTATAATAGATCCATTAACATTATTTTAATATTATTTAGTCATTTAAAACTAACAAGTCAAGTAACGAATTATTATAGGTGAACTTAAGGATTAGTGAAGTGCTCATAACTTAAACTCAATTATAACAACAAGCTTAATGAATTATTTTTAATTAGTTTTAAACAACTCAACTAGTTTAGAAATCATGAATTATAACCCAATAATAGATTCTAGTAAATACGTTAGGTGGTTTAGTAAAACTAACTAAATCAGTCCACTAAAGGTCAAAATATTAAAGCAACAAGATTAACTTGAATTACTTAACTAGGTAAATCAGATTATAAGCCAACATTATACTTAACTTAATAAATTAAACTAACATGACTTATTAAAGCACTGAATCAGCTTTAGTTTAACTCCTTTAGCCCAACAACAATATACTTCCTCCGTTCCAAAATAAGTGAAACACTTCTCTCATTTATGTGAGAGCTTTTTGAGACAAGTGTTTCACTTATATTGGAACGGAGGAAGTAATTCAGATTTGAAACTTAAGCTTGTTTATGAGTCCAAGGTTCTAGGCCCAAATAAATTGATAAAGGTTAAGGGTTATAAACTTGGGCTTGCATTCTAAACTAAGGAAATCAGAAATTAACAAAAGTATAATGACATCACCTCTGCTACTAGGAGCAGGGAGGACGAATTGCGACTGAGGTGGACGCCGGCGAGCAGCAGCGACGTCTCCGGCGGCGGCTGGTGACCGGTGAGTGACGACGAGATGGGGGCGGGACTGGGCGCCGCGTGCGATGGCCAACGGTGGTCGGTTGTGGGGGGGGGCGAAACAGAGGAGAGAGAGAGGATGAATTTGGGGTTTTCTCTTTTTTTTTTGGTTTCTTTTAGTTACAATTTTTCCGGCGATTATTGACTGAATTTCTGATTAGAGGGAGAAGAAATGATGAAGGTTGTTGTTGATGGTTTCTTGGTGTTTCCATGACTATTTATAGGGGAGTTTGGAGTTAAAAATCAGTGGTTGGGAGGAAGATGGTGAAGTAAATAATCTGAATTTGTCAACTTGAAGAAGCTTTGGTGAGGATTGGTGACAGATTTGCCTGAAGAAGGAGAAGAGAGTGAAGGCATGGGAGTCAAATGGACAAGGTAGGGTGAGGAAGAAGGCACCATTAATGGGGATTATATTGACCATAGCTTTGTTTTCTCTTTTTCCTTTTTATTTTGCAAACCCAAAAATCAGAAATTTTTCCATACTATCACTTATCAACGTGACTTAGCAAAAATTTGGGTGAAATGTTGACATTTTGTACTTTAATTGAATTATCAACTATATTAGCCTTCTTTTTAAGTCATGAAATCGTGAATTATAAATTATCGTCATAATTTAAGTTGGTAAATTTTTATGTTAAAATTCTATAATCATTTTATTATACGTTGCTTAATTAGTGGAAAGAATAAAATAAAATATGTTCTAACTACATTATTATGTTAATTATTCACTTAAATATGTTTAAGATTTTTAGGATATTACAACCTCGATCTGGGACACGGTGTTTTTTTAGGATTTAATAAGGCTAAACCGCATCAGATTAAAGGAAACCGCAACGATTTTTTAATCTGATGCGGTTTTTCGAGGACCGCATTAGATTTTTTTTTGCCAAATTTTCCCTCTCATTTTTTGGTTGCTTTTCGGATGCGATTTTACAAAAAATACATCTGTTACTAAGTGACATATAAGGTTTTTTCCACTAGTGTTTTTTAGTGATATGTTATTATGCAATTAGTATTAAGCCTTACAGGGAACTTAACAGGTTGTCCAAATTAATCTGATTAATATTAGAACAGTTCTTTAGATCTTTGATTGGCAATAATAATATGTGGGTGATAAAGGCAATAAAGCAGGACAATCATATAATATATGTAGAATAATCAGGCAAGTACGATATACTCCTTCCATCCCAAAATACTCTTGACACTTATCAAGGCACGTAGTTTTAGATGATAAGTTGTTGTTTGGTTATCAATTGTTATTTTATTGAAAAGTAGATGTGATAGGAGTTATCTATACTAATATATTAAAAAGCGTGCATAAACCAGGAACGGCACCACGTGGCGCTCTCCTTAGGGAGTTTTAGTTCATATAATCCATGTACAATAAAAAAAATTAGAAACTGCATAGTATAGGTTTTGATCCCATGACCTGAGTTCATGTACTAAAGTTTTAACCACTAGACCAAGTTGTATTTAGTGCTATCATATCAAAGTACAATATTAATAAATGAACTTTTTCTTACCCGGGACCTGAGTTCATGTACTAAAGTTTTAACCACTAGACCAAGTTGTATTTAGTGCTATCATATCAAAGTACAATATTAATAAATGAACTTTTTCTTACCCGGGACATAGCCCGGGCCTAATAACTAGTTAGTTAGTAAAAATAGTATTATTTTATTTTAAGGAGATAGAATGTTGGTCATGGTTAGAGTTGGTAGGTAATAAGAGTGGTATTATTTTATTTGGAGGGGAGAGAGTGTGGGCTAATAGTTAAAAGGTAGAATGACTAAAATAATAGTGGGTCATATTCCAAAATAGAAGAGTTAAGAGTATTATGGAACAGATAAAAAAGAAAAGTGTAAAGAGTATTCTGGGACGAAGGGCGTAATGTATGAAAATAAATAAAAACGTTTAGAATATACAGTAGAACGATTTTATATCAAAGATCTATATCATGAAATAAATGGTTAGTAACTTCAATTTAAAAATAAAAAATTTATTTAAGGACCCTCAGGATTATACCGTGGCTTGGGTCCGCGAGATTGACAACCTTCGGGACGAGCGATCATGAAGCCTGAAAATCAAAATGTATGAAAGTATGTAAATTGAATGTATTTCTGTTTGAATAGTGTGAGTTTTTGTGGGGAGGTTTTGCAACTAGTAAAGATGTTCGTAATATATTCGTCGAGTTCGAAGTGTGTTAATGTGAAAAATCTGTGGTGAAATCTGTACGGAAACCAAGCTATTTATAAGAAAAATGACACTCCGCCTCAACGCCAGTTCTGTCTAGCGCAGGCTAACGTGTCACACGCATGATGTGGCATGCCCAGTAAAAAGCGTACACATGGTACACGCTTTGAAAAAGATAAGAAAGAAAATCCGAGTCAAGCGAAGTTCATGCGCATGACGTGACATCCCTAGTAAAAAGCGTACACGTGGTACGCACTTTGAAAAAGATAAGAAAGAAAATTCGTGTCTCACGCAAAGAACTGCACTTGACGCGTAGTAGTGCGTTAGGTGAACGACACAGTAGGTGGCACAGTGCCACATGTTAGGAAAGCTGCGCCTGGCGCACGGTGGTGTGCCAAGCGCACCAACCTTTGCCAGCTTTTTTGAAAACGCATTTAGCTTTTTTGAAAATGTGTTTTAAAGATTTTCTTTTATCCTTTAATTCCAAAAATCTAATTTTACGGGATAAAATATGATTTTAACTATAAAAGAATTTCTTTTTGAAAATATTTATTTAGTATAAATAAAATAATTAAGGGAAATTCTATATGGTGACCCTCAACTTTTTTAAATTCTATTTGGTAGACAATTTTTATCTTTCCTCTCTTTGGTTACCCTCTATTTTATTTTTTGTATTTTCCTTGACCTTTTTCAAATAAAAATTGATTTTTTAATTACAAAAAACTAATTTTAAAATGAAAAAAAAAACTCAAACCCTCCCCCCCACCATAACCACCCATCCTACCACCCCTCTCCTCCCCTAGCCACCATCACCCACTTCCTCCTTCACTGCCAGCCACATCGGAAACCACCCACCAGCCCACCGACACCACCCACTCAGCCTACCGAAACCACCCCCACCCGCAGCACCCACCAGCCTACCAGAACCACCCCCACCCGTAGCACCTAACCCAACCACCTCTGTACCCTAATTCGAACCTCCCCACTCAATCGAACCCTCTCGCCGCCCCAAATCGAACCACCCCCACACCAATTCGAACCACCCCCACCCAGCCGAACCCTCTTGCCGCCCCAAATCGAACCACCCCCGCACCAATTCGAACCACCCCCACCCCAGATTTCGAACTTAACTTCAACCACCACGGCACACCACCCTTCCCCCACCCAGCCGAACCCTCTTGCCGCCCCAAATCGAACCACCCCCACACCAATTCGAACCACCCCCACCCCAGATTTCGAACTCAACTTCAACCCCAATTCGAACCATTGTGATTGATGAAGGTGGTGATGAGGGTGGGGTCGTCGGGGTTCGAAGGGGTTGGGGGGTTTCGGTGGTGGCTTTGGGGGTCGGAGATGGGGTGGTCGGAGGTGGGGGGTTCGGGGATGGGGGTTTCAGGGGTGGGGGTGATTGGGCAGGTTGGGGGGACAGGGGTGGCTTGGTTTTTTTAAAAAAAATTTCAAAATCAGTTTTTTAATTAAAAAATAATTTTAAAATGTAGTAAGGTCAAAGAAAACGAAAAAAATATAATAGAGGGTTACCAAATAGAGGAAAGATAAAAATTGTCTACCAATAGAATTTAAAAAAGTTGAGGGTCACCATATAGAATTTCCAAATAATTAATTATTATTAAATAATTAATTGAGCTTGTGAAAGGATTGGGCTCAAATACAATTAATTATCATGAATAATCAATTGGGCTTTAGAATAGGACGTCAAAACTTTTCGAAAAGGTTTTGAATAGCTTTTCAAACTGCTCTACCCTTAGGTCGGACCATTAAGACCATGGTATGTTTTATCATCGCATATTTAAATGAGGAGACACGATTATGTGTCTAAAAATACCCCACTTTGACTGAGGTTCAGTAAACCAAAAGTCAAAGTATACGGTGTCGAGATGGAGAACGATTCTGAATGCTCTGTAGTTTAAAACTGATCTATATACGCCGGTCTCTATAAAACAAAGTTAGTATGCAGGACAATAAGTACAAGCAATCTGATTACATGCAGTAGAAGATGTTAGCAGATAGGTGCAAACAACTCAGGTAATTAAACACATAATAATGCAATAATGATAATTTAGACTTTCTAAGGATGCATGAGACGTTATGCAAGGATTAAGGTTGCAAAGCTAAGGGATGACACATCATGCAGGGTTGGGGTTATGCTAGACTAGAATGTATGCAATGAAAGGTCAAGATTTTGTAAGGTTATGATGCAATGCAAGGTCAGGATTTTGCAAGGCTAGAAGATGTGTAGAATGATAGAATGATCAGAAGTAGATAGAATGATTTTAAAAAATAATTTTTAGTAAATAATCGGGGTCTATAAGTGAGGTCTGCAGATTACAACTTTTCGGGTATTTGATTTGGAGGCACCACCACATAAGGAAACCCCCACTTTGGGTGAGCTAGTCTTGAATTTGTCATGTACTTGATCTGATATTGTAATGTAATTAATCTATCTTGAACGTTGAAAGTTGTCACTAGGGATTCTTCTTTGGGAAGTTAATATAGGCAAAGTCAAATATCGCCAGAAACCATAAAATTATCAGAGAGTCCTTCAGGGATAAAGAGAGTTTGGATTATGAAATAAAAAGTTTGATTTTGTGATTCAAATAAATGTAGGTGGGAAAAGGTTTTAATGAGGCTAGGTTCAAACTCGAGTCCATATCGGGATCTAGAAAGAGATTACGCTCTTGAACTCTAGAAAGTCAAATCATTAGACCTTGACTAATTTTATTTTATTGAAGGAGTCAGACCTCGAGATGAGGATTCCTATGTATCCTCGTAGAATCAGACCATTCGTAGTTCTGGATCTGATTTCTTTTTTTCATTATATATTTTTTGTGCCCTAACTTTTGCCTAGGCCGCCCTTTCGGGTTTTCAGCCTAGCGAGCTTGGACTTACCTTGAAAAAAGAGTTAGGGTTGATGAAAGGTTGAGGTTTTAAATAGGTTTAATTGGTTGGGCTAATGGAGGATCATGGATGGGGATCATATGGTTAAAGTTTGATGGGGTTGAAGGACTTGAATGAGGGGTAGAACTTGTGTGCAAACCCCCTAACTTGACTTTTTATTTCTTTTGCCTTTGACTCTTTCTTTTTGCACTTTTGTGCGTTTTGCTTTTGATTTTTTTTTTTTTTTTTTTTTGCACTTTGAATTTTTTTGTTTTTTTGTTTTTGCATGGCATTGATTTATCTTGATGTAGTAAGACTTGCACACAAGTTATTAGTTTATGATATTGGAAGGTTTGAAGGCTATTTGTGGAGCTTTCCTTGAAGATGATGGTTTGTGGATGATGGAGGGAAGAGGGGAACAACTCCTGATCCAAAGTATGTCCTCTTTTTTTTTTCAGATTTTTTATTGTTATTTTTAGGCAAGTTCATTAGGTGATTTATGTTTTATCATTGAATTAGAAGCATAAATAAAATGATGGTGAAAGGCTAATGAAAAGAAAAATAAAATGAAATGAAAAGGCTATAATAGATGAAGTCATATAGTGACATTGACTTAATGGGAAAAAACAGAAATGGCTTAGAGTAAGGACTCTACGACTCATCTTAGGAAACCAGACTAAAAGACTATGCCCTTTTGAATTGTTGATGCAATGCCTAAGGGGTTGTTGGTGATGCTGAATCTCGTTGTATCACACATTAGAGCGCATTGATGGTATTGGCACTAGATGTTGTGTGGAATTATTCCATTGGAATTCATGGTAGAAATGTAGGTTGTTATTAATGGAGTTTTAAGGGTTTTTATGACTATTATAGTAGTACTATGCTAGAAAATATGAGTAATTGAAGTTTTAATGATAAAAATAACTTTTGAATATTTTTAAAGGGAATTTAAAGTATTTTAAAGTTGTTGTAATTTATTTGGAGTATTGATTATAAATTCTATTGGTTGTTTTAGGCGGAGATTACTCTGTACGCGACTTCTAAGGTGTTAAAAGTGGTCTATCAATTTGTCTAGACAAGGTACGTACATACGTATGTGTTGTTTGATGTAGTATCATGATTTTAGGAAGGAAAAGTTATGTACTACCTACGTTTCCTAAAGATCTTTCTTGTTACTGTTACTACAGATAACAATAAGAATCAAGTTGTGTGGGGTGGGTAAAGTAGGAGAGAGAAAGGGGTTAAGATAAATAAACAAATAAAAAGGGGTTAAAGTAGGAGAGAGAAAGGGAGTAAAATTGAATTAATAATGTAATGGTGGACAATATGATAGGGACTGGAGATGGTAAAAAGGGAAAAAAAATTCCAAATAAGGAATAAAGTAAAAGAGGAAAGATCTTTTGGAAACGCACTTAAACGGAAAGAGGGAAGATCTTTAGGAAACGGAGGGAGTAGTATCATGTATAGGAACTATGTGAGTTCATATTAGCAATTTATGCACGCGATGCATACCTCACTTTTTTAGAATATAATATATCTTTTTTGGGCATAACAAGGGTAAAATTTGAATATTAGACTTGTTTTTTAGGCTAGCTAATTTTGTTGATTAAGCCTTTATCACTTAACCAAACCCGTCTTTTATTATTTTTTTTATTTATACTTTTCTTTAAGATTTCTAAAGCTAAAACTGATGAGCGATAAAAAAATGTTACATAGATTTATTAAGTATTTCTTATATTTTTATTAAGAAATTGTTTTGTTTTAATTAAATCATTTCACTTTGTTAATTGAATCTATTTTCCTTTTTGATTAAATACTTGATTGTGTATTGATTGATCAAATATTTCATTGATATAATTTTCTTTGTTAATTTTTTATGCTATATTTGAGTTTGATTTCCTTTTTTTTGTAGAGTAGTTGATTTACTAAGGGGTAATTAAGTATTTTATTGGGGAACACCATCGTTCCCCCCTTCCCTTATATAATAGAGATTTTTCACTACTCTATGAGGATTGTGAGCCTTATTTGGCAAGTTGAAAATATATACCTTTGAAAGGTAAGTTGTTTGTTGGGTAGGTTCAAAATATAAGGAAGGTTGGATTAAAGAAGGAATTAATCTTGGGTTGTAAGTTGTATGATCACTTATTTAATCCTAAGATAAAAAGGAATAAAGTTGTGACTCTTTGATTATATATTATATGTATTGCTTGTGTGTCATAACAAGTAATAATTGGTAAATCATGTAAAGTGAAACTTGGATAGTACTAATACACTTTAGACTGGTGTACGTCTGAAGTTAGACAATCAGGAGTTGGGGTTCATGATGGTCGTGCCATGGTTTTTTTTTCTGGGAATTGGATTGATCACCCACTAGTAGAATAAATGCTTAATGTTGCGGTCATTAAGTGGCCTCTTGCGGCGGTTTTGACCGCGCAACAATTAGGGGGGACAGTAATAGGTAATTAATATATTGTTGTGGTATTTAATCGCGACAATATTTTAATGTATTGCTGTGGTTTCTAACAAAAACCGTAGCAATGTATTTATTTTATGTTAGAAAAATTCAATATACTGTTGCGGTTTCTAAGACAAACTGCAACAATGTACTTTATTTCATAATTAAAAAAACAAGCATATTGCTGCGGTTTAGGGTATGACTCGCAGCAATAGGCACTTTGCAAGTAAAAAAATGTTCAAAAAGAAAAAAAGAAGAAGAAGAACAATAAGCATTCCAGATGAAACCAACATCAAATTCTCTGAGATTTTCGTTCCAGATGAAGAAAAAAAAAACAAAAAAACAACCAAACCAAATCTGAAAACTTAAACCAACATCAAAAAACAAAATTTAACTGAATATTAAACTAAAATATGAACTCTTAACATAATTTGTAAAAATAAAATAAAAACATAAATACGCAAGATCTAAACATCTGATCTAAATAAAACTGAAAAAAACTGAAAAAATACAAAAAAGAATTTGAGCGACGATTTGCGACGTCTGTTGGGACGATTTGTGAGCGAGGACGACGTGCGAAGAGTGTGAGCGATGGCGACATGCGTGTGAGCGATGGCGACATGCGAGGCCTGTGCGTTGGGCGACCACGATTTGCGAGAAGACGAGGCGCTGACTCTTTGAAGATGTCGGCAAGCATATGAACGATCAACGACGACTTGCGGTCGAGGACGAGAGAACGACCGATGAAAACAGATGTGACGACGAAGAGATGCGGCCGACGAAGTCCTACTTGCTGTCGACGAAAAGAGAACGGCGACGAAGGACTTCCTGTTGACGAAAAGAGAATGGCCGACGAAGAGATGCTGTCGAGGTTGAGAGGAAGAGAGATGTTGATAGGAAGAGAGATGGGGTCGAGGTTGAGAGGAAGGGAAGTTGATAGGATGAGAGGGAACGACGTGAGTGATAAAAGTGAGGAAGAAAAAAAACCCTATCTGATGACATGTATGTTTTATACTATTTTTTAAAAATATTTTTTAATGAGATTGCCGCGGTTTCTGTCAAAAACTGCAGCAATATATTAAAATATTATTTTAATTTATTGTTGCGGTTTTTGACAAAAACCGCAGTAATATGTCTGGTCAAATAGTCAACCTTTTTTCAAAAAAAAATTTGTTGATACCATATTGATGTGGTCTTTGGCCAAAATCACAACAATATGGTTATTTTATATTTTTCCTTTTTTTTTACGTGATATATTGCTGCGTATGGGTAAAACCGCAACAATATCACCACAACAATAAACATTTATTCTACTAGTAACCGTTCCTCAATATCGTAGGTCATTATGGAATACGAAGTCGCACTCGTATTTCGTCTTCCAAAGGAAGGCTGTTTTTTAGATGAGATAACTCGATCCAATGACTATTCCGTTAAAGTAATAAAAAGGTTGTTAAAGTTTAGTTCAGTAAAAGTTATCTGCAAATTGTTAGATTGTTATGTTGTTATTTATTCCTGCTTAATATCTATTAGTATCATGTTAGGATTGTTTATTTATTTATTATGTAGTACTCAACTTTGTTGACTACGTGCTTTAATTTGTTTGTATGTGTTGATCATGGCTTTGCCTTATTGATCCTATGATGACCCATTATTGGTGAGCATATTCTTAAGTGCATTGATATCTACAGGTATGCAGATGTTGCATCATGAGGATTCGGGAATGGAAAGTTTATGTAACAGATTGATCTATTTATTGTTTTATAGTAGTACATACATTTTTATTTAAGTTTGGTTTGAAGTCTTTTTTACAGGAAGTTTGGTTTGAAGTTAAAGTTAACAATGTGGTTTGGTTCAAAAGTTATTTCATTATTTATTATATTTCAATTCTAAAGTTTAGTTATATGTTTTTCGCTGCAAAATTCTGAATAAGTCGATACGTTATCACACGGACGATAATGCTTTGATGATTCTCTAAGTTTTATATTGAAAAGATAGATTGAAAAGTAGAGAATTACCGGGGTGTTACACAATTTTACTTTAAGTAAAAGGACATTAAAGATTGAAGTGGCAACCTTCTCTTTCTTCTTATTGCCCATCACTTCAATTTAGTGATGAAGTCCTATTCCTGAAATTTTACACATAATTTCTTTGAGCTTTAATCCAGTTTCACACCACACAACACAACACTTTCAAGTTTTTTTTAGCTTCAATTTACAATACACCACTTTTAAGACCTTGCACAGTCAATGCATTCTTACATATTATTTGTCATGAATTTGCGGTCAATATTTTACAAAATATAGAATTTTACCACAAATCACATACAAGAAATTTATCACTTTACAAAATTTTGAATTTTACCACAAATCACATAACATGATTTTACCATTTTTCAGAATTTCAAAATTTACCACTGAATTACGAATACCTAAATTCTTCGAAATACCCAACTATAAATACAAAGAAATACTTAGATAATACGCACTAACCCCGAATTATAACAAAAATACGTTTTCCTCCCTCAAATTTTTCGCTTCAGATTGAATTTCCTACGACAGAGGTGAGAAATTAGGTGAAGTGAATTTTAGCAAAAATATCGATTTCCTCCCTCAAATTTTCCGCTTCAGATTTTATTTCCTCCGGCGAAGGTGATAAATTAGGTGGGAGTGAGGAGTGAAACAAAAACATGAGGAGTGAAAAATTTAGAGAAGAGTGAGAAATAGGAAAGAGTAAAAACCTATGAAACTTGTCGCTTTCAGACTTTGGAGAAAGGGACTTCCTTTTGCTTTTCAGTACTTTTGTCCTTACTTATCCTAGCACGCTCCTCACTTGAAAATTGCAATTATACCATGAATAGTGGATTGATTTATCATTCTTGAGGATCGACAAAATACTACAATAGAGAAGCAATACAACATATAAACGTTAAAACATGAGTTAAGTTATAATGATTTTCCAAAAGTTTTAGGTGTTGTGAGAAAAGATATATAGAGAGAATGTTACTGAAAGAAATTTATCAGAAGAGTATTGTATATCAGTTCAGTGTATTCACTTCTTACAAATGGTAGTATTTATAGGCACAAATCTTACTGTGTATTTTGCATAAATCAACAATAACGGCAAGAAAAACTTACCATGCATTGAATGCATGGCAGTGGACTTCACTGTGTTCAACAGTGGAATTGGTCATTCCACTGTTTTCACAACACTCCCCCTTGAATGTCCACTGATAACTCATAACATATGTTGTCCTATTTAGAATGCTGTTAGGAAAATCCCTGTGGGAAAAATCCATAACCAGGGAAAGGAGTATAACTATAATATATCCTTATATGCTTAAAATTAACTGCCTCATTAAAAACCTTGTCAGGAAAAATCTGGTGGGAAAAAAACCTGATCGAAGGGAAAAAGAGTGCAGCGCATATAATACTCCCCCTGAATCTAGCATATATCACGAAGATAACGCATTCCAATTTTTCGGACTAATTCTTCAAATTTCTTCGCCGGAAGGGATTTGGTGAATACATCTGCAAGATTCTCACATGATTGGATTTGTCGGATGTTGATCGTCCCTTCCTTTTGGAGGTCATGAGTGAAGAAGAGCTTTGGTGACAAATGTTTAGTTTTGTCTCCTTTGATGTACCCTTCGCTTACTTGGGTGATGCATGCAGTATTGTCTTCGTAGATGATAGTTGGATTTGTTGTTATTGTTTCCATCCCACATTCTTCTTGGATATTCTTGATCATTGACCTTAGCCATACACATTCCCTTCCAGCTTCATAAAGAGCAATTAATTCTGCATGATTTGATGATGTGGTTGTTATGGCTGAATTTTTTACAGGTTGACATTGACGCAACGACGCGATGACATGACGCCATGTGGCATAGTGACGAAGAAATTCAGACCCGAAGACGCAGCAAACGATGTGAGATTTGAAGCTGAAGCATTAAATAAGTAACGGTCCGGCTAAATAAGGGAAGAGTTTAACAAGCCATAAATTCAGCCGTTGAGGAGCGTGAGTCAAGACGTTGGAGCATAAGTGAAGGAGATCACCGTGATTTAAGCACAAAAATCAATGTAATAATGAGTAGATTTATTTTTGCATTCGTTGGGGAAAAGTCAAAGAAAAGAGAAGGCATATAAAAGAGAGAGGGAGGTCATTGTCATGTTTTTTACGCAACATTGTGAGAAAGACACTAGAGTGAACTAAGCATTCTTGTAAACGACGATCAGTCACGAAGAAAGATAGTGAACTATATTAGTTTGGTGGATCTCCAACCACCCGCGGTTTTTTACCCATCTTCATTGGGGTTTTCCGCGTCACCATTTTTGTGTGTTCATCCCCTTTGACTCCCCTTTGCATTCTTTTGTCGCATCGACTTTAACAACATCTGGTTGACACGTCCCACAAACTTCAATTTCATCATAATGATAAATTTTAGCATAAACAATTTGGCGCCCACCGTGGGGCATAACCAGACCATCTACTATTCAAAATCCGTCAAATGGGAGAAACACCTAACCTCGAGGAAATGCAAAGGCAGTACGAGCAAATGAGAGCAGAGATGCTCGAAATAAAGCAAGCTAACGAGCGTCTAACTACCGACTTTACGACATCGCAGGAGAGGATCCAGAAATTGCAAGAGGAGTTAGCATCGTCCAAGGCCTCGAAACCCGGCGTCGAGAAAATCTGAACGACATCCCTTTATGGGGAATTCTCTGAGTCGGATGATGAAGAGCCTGAAGATGACGAAGAGCCCGAGGACGAAGAGCCCTTGAACAATGAAGAGAAGACCAAGGTGAGGAGAAGCGAATCTTATGACGAAAGCGCATAGCTCAAATCGAAAAGCAAAACAAGCGCTTGATGAAGCTCATGTCCCAGCTCCCGGAGCCCCAACACCAGGCATCGTGGAACACCCCGACGGCTACGCAGAGTCACCCTTCGTTGATAGGATCTCAAGGGTCGTGCTCCCCAAAAAGCTCAACCTGCCTACCTTAGCTGCTACTTATGATGGTTCAACCGATCCAGGCAGCACGTCGCGCAATACAACAACGGATGTGGCAAGCGTCAATTCCCTGGCATTTGGTAGAGGCATGCATGTGCAAGTCGTTTGGAGCCACGCTCACCGGTCCCGCTCTCAAGTGGTTGAGATCTCTCAAGCCAGGAAGCATTGGCAATTTCTCCACCCTCGTCAATAAGTTCTATGAGAAGTTTGAAGGCAGTCGCAGCCTGGAAAAGCAAACGAGCGACCTATATGGCGTCGTGCAGGGACCCAAAGAATCCGTTCGTGATTATTATAATCGCTTTAACAAAGAAATGATTAGCATTAAAAATCTTGATACTAAGACTGCTATTGAATGTTTCAGGAAAGGATTAATCTTGCGGTCGAAGCTATACAATCGTCTGACGAAGTATCCGTGCCAGACGTTCGAGGAAGTCAAGTCGCGAGCATTAGCACAGATGAGGTTGGAGGAAGACGATGCCATCCTCAACACCATATCCACCCGACGCGCACCATACTCCCGCTGATCGGAAGGCCTTTGTCCCTAAGAAGAACAACTGGCGAAGTCACCCTTACAGCCGTTCAAACCAGGTAAACAATGTTACTGACGTTGTCGAAAGTGCAGGTAACAGCGCAAGGACGGAGTCGCCAACCTTCCCTGCTCTAGACTCCTACGGATTTTCCGTTGACGTCGGAGGCGTTGTGAATGCCTTATCTAAAATCGGAGCACCAGTTCGTTGGCCGAAGAAGAGCGACCGTCCGAAGGCGCAAAAAGATCAGTCAAAATGGTGTCAGTTCCATCATGACCATGGTCATAAGACGGAGGAGTGCATTGCGTTGCGACGAGAAGTTGCGTTCATGCTCAATAAGGGGCATCTTAAGGACCTCTTGAGCGAAAAGGTAAAGCGTCCTGGAAGAAATACCGCGCAGTCCGACCCTCCTCGTCGCCCGACATGTAAAGGTAATTAACGTATCTCTGGTGGATCTGATGTATGTGGACTAACGTATTCCGCAGCCAAAGGGCTAGCAAGAGAGAGCACCCCCTCGTCCGCCGTTTATAAATCTTGCAGGTCAGCTGAGGAGCGCAAGCTCGAAGCGATGGCGATAACCTTTGACGACGACGACGTCTGCGACGTGGAGCATCATGACGGATTAGTCATATCCCTGACTGTCAGCAACTGCTTGTTGAAGCGAGTGTTGGTCGATGGGGGCAGCTCAGCCAACATCATATTCAAAAGCGCCCTCGAAGGTATGGGTCTGTGTGATAAAGATATTACTAAAAAATCTACTGTTTTAGTAGGTTTCAGTGGAGAGGCTCAACATACTGTCGGAGAGATCACACTGCCAACGCTAGCCAAAGGCGTCAACCTCCCAACCAGGTTCAACGTTGTGGACTGCCCGTCAGCGTACAATATCATTCTCAGTACCCCATGGATACATAAGATGAAGGCCGTCCTTTCAACCTATCATCAGTCACTGAAGTTTCCTACCAAGTGAGGCGTCCAAGAAATAAAGGGCGAGCAGAAGTCTGCAAGGGAATGCTATAGTTCGTCGCTCAAACCCCCAAAAGCGTCTATCTAGCAATTAAAGGATGGGTCAGCGCCTGACGTGCCCAGCGAGCAGGACGTGGATGAAGTGATGCTCGATCCACCCATCCCCGATCGCGTCGTTCGAATCGGAGCGACATTGTCACAGAGATACGAGGTCAGTTAGTTGACTTTTTAAAAGCTAACCAAGATTGTTTTGCTTGGTCCCATGAAGACATGACAGGAATCAGTCCTGACGTCATCACACATAAACTCAATGTCGACCCCGCTCACAAGCCTGTAAAGCGGAAAAGACGCAAGTTCGCTCCTGAAAAGAACCAAGTCATCAATGACGAGGTCCAGAAATTGATCAATACCAGAAAGATCCGCGAAGTAAAGTACCCATTGGCTAGCCAACGTCGTGGTGGTCAGCAAAAAGAACGGGAAGCGGAGAGCCAGCAGCTACCAATCTACTATGTCAGTAAGTCTCTGCTAGATGCGGAGACCTGGTATTCTTCATTAGAAATGCTCATTTTAGCCATAGTCGTAGCTGTTAAGAAACTTAGGCATTATTCCGAAACGCATACTGTTGTCGTTATGACTAATTATCCTATCAAGTCTGTCTTGAGACATCCGGAATTGACAGGTCGCATGAGCAAGTGGGCAATAGCACTCAGCGCGTACGACATCCACTTTCATCCAAGAACCGCTGTCAAGTCACAAGCTTTGGCAGATTTTGTGGCAGAATTTAGCCCAGAGCTAGAAAAGCTCGCAGACGACGAAGTCGCAAGGATTAACCAAGTGAACGACGACTACTGGATATTGTTCGTTGATGGATCTTCTAATTTTCGTGGTGCAGGTCTAGGCATTGTGCTAAAGTCACCACAAGGGGGCAAGATAGTACGAGCCATTTGCTGTGAATTTAGAGCGACGAATAATGAAGCCGAGTACGAGGCGCTCATAGCCGGAATGACGTTAGCAGAAGACATGGGAGCAAAGCATTGAAAGTCTTCAGCGATTCACTGCTGATAGTCAGCCAAGTAAAGGCGAATTCGCAGCAAAAGACTCTAAAATGGCCATGTATTTGGAAATAGCTCAGAGTAAAAGTAAAGTGTTTAATTCGTTTGAATTTTGCAGATACCTAGGGCAAAAATACACAAGCGGATGCATTGGCCAACCTCGGATCTTCTTTAAGGGACGTTTCGTTTACGTCCGTCCCTATTGTTCATTGACAAACCCTTATCGCTAGGAGTATGGGACGCTGTCGCAACGACGACCGACCAGCCTCGAGACAATCGTGGGGTCGTCAATAATGTTGATAATCCGCACCAGAAAGCGACCCTGACGACGAGGAAGTAAGTGTCAGTTGGACAAAACCATTTTATGATTTCCTTGCTAATGATGTACTCCCAACAGATAAGGCGGAAGCACGCAGAATTCGATTCAAGGCGTCGCGATACGTACTCATTCAGGAGTACTGTTCAAAAGTCTGCCGCAGGCCCCTACCTACGTTGTTTGGAAAAGGAGCAGTGGGGGCAAGTCCTGAAGGACATGCATGACGGCACCTGTGGGAATCATTCAGGACGCAACTTGTCTAATAGAGTATTGCGCATGGGCTATTATTGGCCAACAATGAGGAAGGACGCAATAAGGTATGTCGCCAAATGTGATAGTTGTCAACGACATGCAGGTATGACGCACAAACCTTGTGAATTTGCATCCTACTCTAACACCTTGGCCTTTCATGAAGTGGGGCATGGACATAGTTGGTAATTACCTCCAGCCCCAGGTCAGAAGGTCTTTATTTGGCACTAACTGACTATTTTTCTAAGTGGATTGAGCAGGTTCTTTTCAACAGGTACGATAAGAAGTGATTTCCTTTATATACACTAACATCATTTGCAGATTTGGCGTCTCGTCCGAGATAGTATACGACAACGGGTCGCAGTTCATTAGCAACAAAACAAGACGCTTCTGCGATGAATGGGGCATAGCGTTGGTAACGTCAAGCCAAGATACCCGCAAGCCAATGGACAGGCTGAATCCAGCAACAAAACGATCATTGACTCTTTGAAGAAGCGGCTCACAGCCAAGAAAGGTAAATGGGCGGAGGCGTTGCCTTCCACTTATGGGCTAACGCACGACACCGCGACCGCCACCGGACAAACTCCGTTCTCATTAGTCTATGGTTGCGAGGCTGTCTTGCCTTCGGAGGTGAGCGTCCCAACTGCGAGATGCAGCCTAGCGACGGAGCGACGGAACACGAGATTGATTAACGACCTAGATACATTGAGGAATTGCGTGACGCAGCGCTGGTGCGCATGGCAGCACAACAGCAAATAGTAGCGAGGAGCTTTAACACAAACGTCCAAGCCAAGTCCTTCGTCGAATGAGATTGGGTCCTAAGGAAAGTATTCCAAAACACACAAGAGGCTAACGCTGGCAAGTAGGCAGAAGTGGGAAGGACCATATCAAATCAGTAAAGTAGTAGGCCATGGAGCCTACCAATTGGTCCGACGTGACGGAACCTCCGTACCTCGTAGCTGGAATGCCACACACCTCAAACGATACTACTTTTAAAAGCCAAGTGACGAGCTTTGTTTTCTCAGTCTAAAAAAAAAAAACACATATATATACATAGAGATGTAGAATGGTTGGTAATGCTATAATGTTTGGGTCGCTAGATGTTAGCGACCATAGTGTTCTCTCACTGGGTACTTGTTGAAGTTGCAGGAAATTGTCCCCATTCAACTCATAACGTCCGACGATTTCCACCATTGCCTCAGCCGACGCACGACAGGGGCACAGTCATTTTAAAATCATAGCACTATGACATTTCAGCCATCCCCTGACGGGACATGTAAGTTTTATGTATTTCCTATGTGTATTCAAAAGTCGTTTACCAAACGACACGTTGAACGACCGTGACGCTTTATTAAGTCCAAACGATACGTCTGAACGACCATGAACTTTTATTAAGTCCAAATGATACGTTGAACGACAATGATGACTCTTATTAAGTCCAAACGATACGTCCGAGCGACCAAAGATGGCCTATTGGACGCCTGGCTAATCCTTTAGAAACGTCAGAATAACGACCGAGACACATGCATGTGACACACAGTAGAGACATAAGATTATCTATGTTAAAAATTCAAAAGCAACAAAGTAAACGGTCACCCCCATATGCAACCCAAAAAGAACAACGATAGAAATTAAAAGAGTTATGGTCACCCCCATAGGTGACCCAAAAGTATAGTACAAACAGTCACTCCCTTGAGTGACTTAAAACATAGTTTGATTAAATGTTTAAACGATAGAGGCATGACGTAAGGGACTAAGAAATTAAACGTCAGGGATCTTCTCAGCTTCCTTCCCCTTTGACGCTTCAGCTGGCAGGACAGTGGCTGGGGCTTCTTTCTCAGTCTCAGGGTCAGGAGGCACATCTGACGCTATGAACCCAGTACAAGACGGGGCGTTCTCATCAACCTTTGGTGAAGAATCCGCCGTCACAGCCAAGTCCTCCTCACCCATAAGATCTTTCATTGACCTCGTGAATTAGATGTATAGGTCCATGTCCTTCTGTGGCGTCCACGACGCCGCCTTCTTCATTAAAAACTGGTACATCAGCTTTGCCCTGACCCTAGTCACCACCTTAGCCTCGAGCATGTCCAGCTCGTTCTTCTGTGCGTTGACACTCGCTTGGAGCGTCGTGATCTCATGACGAGAAGACTCCTCCAACTTAGTCGCCCTCTGCCTTCTCTCTTCAGTTCTCTCCTCCTCCCCATTCTTCTGCAAAGTCTTTTTCATGTCTTCCATGGCCTTCTTGCAAGACTCCACCTCGTCACTTTTGGACTTCGCGTCCAATCCAGCCTTCTCCATTCTCTGCTTCATGGTCAGATGACCCTTCAGCAGAGAGGAGATCTCCATCTTAGCCATCAGGAGATGTTGAGAAGACTGCACAAAAAGATATGATACGCGTCATTTAGAGAGTCACAAAGTTATTGTCATAAGTAGGCATAAATGTCTGAAAAAGGAAGTCGGAGTCTAATATCTGAAATAGGAGTTCCAGCCCATCCGACATCATGCGAGGAAGAGTTATGTTCCTTGATTCTTTCCATTGCGCTAGAAAAAGGAACCTGTTTGCTTCAGGCCATATGGACCGTTCCAACGACATGAAGTCATTTGGGACGGTCACAGAATAGGAAGGATCGCTTTTGTCTGGGGGGGCAGGAAGTCAGTCTTGCGCGTCTTAGACGCAACGTCCAGCTCGTCGTCCAAGTGAACGACAACTGCTGTGTCCTTCTTAAACGATGCTGATGCAGCGTCAGTAGAGGACTCCTTCTTGCGCTTGCGCAGCATCTCAGCCAGTGCCTGCCCATCCAGACTCCCCCTAGGACGCGATTGAGACGAACCTGTCCGGAAGTGATTAAAGTCGTTAGTGTACAACCTTCCATGGTAGAATCCTACTAAAGAATAAAAAGCAAAGGAAAAATCTAAATTAGATAGACTAACCAGAAGCCATAGATGAACAACTGTCTTGAGAAGCAAAAAGAACCCTTCTGAACTGCCTGTCGTCCTCTGACACCTTCGGAAACTTGTCATAGAGACTCTGAGACTCGTCGCGATGCGACAGTAGATTTGGATTAAGACCTACAGTAGAAACGATGTAAGAATGGTGTTAACGACACATCACGAACTTAGAAAAACTGGAAATAAACACACCTTCGGTATTCCAGCCACCAACCAGAGACGCCCCGGCTTCCCCTAGCGACGATCTCTTCCCAAAAACAAACCTGTATCCCCCCGACCAGAGGTTCTAACCTCGCCTTTGCATGTAAAGATATCCTATTTTTCGCTTTGACCCTAATTTCATAATGTAGCAACAAGTCGTGAAGGGTGAAGGCTTCGTCCCATGACGCCGACACCCTGTCGATGACGCTCAGGATCCTCCAGACTTGGGGCATAATCTGCCCTGGGCTGATTTGGTAGATCTGCATCAAGTCCCTTGGCAGGGGGGTGAAGGGAAGTCTAAGACCTATTTTGAAAGGGTATTCATAGAGCACTATCCATTTTTGGGGACACGACTCTGGGGGTTCGTCAGGTTCAGCATTTCTAATGATAGTACTCTCAGGCAAATTTCCTAAGTCTAAAAACCTTAAAAGGTCCTCTTCTGACATCGTTGACAGTTTGTCCTCATTTTCTACCCTTAATTCTACAGCTTTTTCTTTCCCATTCGATTTCTCTTGGTTTTTCACAAAAGTCCTAATGTTGCGTCTACTGGGCGCCATGAGAGCGGTAGAGGAAGAGAAAATAGAGTAAATCAAAGGAAAAAATGAGCGAAAAAGTGCGAAATTACCTGGTGTCAGCGATCGATTTTTCCGGCGGAGAGAATAATGAGAGTTAAGGAAGTTGCCTTACTTAAAGAAAGAGAAAGATTTGATGAAATTGGAAGTGAGGATTGAGTTATTTAAAAACCGCCTTATTTATGCCAACTAGAAGTAATCATGACAATTGGACCAACGATTATAATTAAAACGGCAATTTAAACAAAAACTACCTTTTTGTAGTTGGTGACTCTTGAACTACCAAAGATAAACCGCTCAAACAGATCTCCTTTCCTTCCTTATGTCCCCTTCGGAATTTTTTCTATAAACTGGCAAGAGCAAAGACTTATCTTATGATTTTTTGATTTCCTAATGATTTAGACAGAGTTTCTTTGTTAATTTAAGAAATTTTTTACAATTGTCTCATGGGCTTTGTGTCACCCCGATTTCAACAATTGGGGGAAAACTGTTATGGCTGAATTTTTTACAGGTTGACATTGACGCAACGACGCGATGACTCGATGACATGACGCCATGTGGCATAGTGACGAAGAAATTCAGACCCGAAGACGCAGCAAACGATGTGAGATTTGAAGCTGAAGCATTAAATAAGTAACGGTCCGGCTAAATAAGGGAAGAATTTAACAAGCCATAAATTCAGCCGTTGAGGAGCGTGAGTCAAGACGTTAAAACATAAGTGAAGGAGATCACCGTGATTTAAGCACAAAAATTAATGTAATAATGAGTAGATTTATTTTTGTATTCGTTGGGGAAAAGCCAAAGAAAAGAGAAGGCATATAAAAGAGAGAGGGAGGTCATTGTCATATTTTTTACGCAACATTGTGAGAAAGACACTAGAGTGAACTAAGCATTTCTGTAAACGACGATCAGTCACGAAGAAAGATAGTGAACTATATTAGTTTGATGGATCTCCAACCACCCGCGGTTTTTTACCCATCTTCATGGGGTTTTCCGCGTCACCATTTTTGTGTGTTCATCCCCTTTGACTCCCCTTTGCATTCTTTTGTCGCATCGACTTTAACATCATCTGGTTGACACGTCCCACAAACTTCAATTTCATCATAAGTGATAAATTTTAGCATAAACAGTGGCCGTCAAAGTCTGCTTCGTGGATTTCCAAGATATTGCAGTACCTCCATAAGTGAACAGATACCCGGATTGAGACTTAGCCTTTTGTGGGTCTGATAGGTATCCAACATCTGCATATCCAATGAGTGATACATTTGGTCTCGACTGATAGAAAATCCGAGATCTTGTGTTCCTCGAAGATAACGTAATAAGTGTCTGACTCCATTCCAATGTCTCTTTATTGGTGCATTGCTGTATCTAGCTAACGAATTTACTGAAAAAGCTATGTCAGGTCGAGTATTGTTAGCCAAGTACATTAAGCACCAATTGCACTTAGATATGGTACTTCAGGACCAAGGATTTCTTTGTTTTCTTCTTGTGGTCTGAATGGATCATCTTTCTCATTCAGGGAACGCACTACCATTGGAGAACTTATTGGGTGGGCTTTGTCCATGAAAAAACGTTTAGAATTTTTTCTGTATAGTTTGATTGATGGACAAAAATCCCATTTCTTAGATATTTCATTCCAAGGCAAAATTTTGTCTTCCCGAGATCTTTCATCTCAAATTCTTTCATCAAGTATTTTGCAGTCGCTTCAAGTTCTCTAGGAGTTCCGATAATGTTCAAATCATCGACATATACAGCAATGATCGCAATCCTGATTTAGATCGCTTAATGAAAACACAGGGACTGATTTGATTATTTTTGAATCCTTCTTTCAATAGGTATTCACTAAGACGATTATACCACATTCTTCCAGATGTTTTTAACCCATAGAGTGATTTTTCAATTTTATTGAAACATCTCTTTGGGCATGTGAATTTTCTAGTAGTTTTAGTCCATCAAGAACTTTCATAAATATCTGTGTCAAGTGAGCCATACAAATATGCGGTCACTACATCCATCAATCTCATTTGCAATCCTTTCGAAACTGATAAACTTACCAGAAATCTTAGTGTAGTTGCATCGACTACTGGAGAATATGTCTCATCATAATCAATCCCTGGCATTTGCGAGAAGCCTTGGGCTACTAATCTTGCCTTATATCTAGTAACCTCATTTTTCTCATTTCGTTTTCTCACGAATACCCATTTGTACCCAACTGGTTTTACACCTTTTGGTATTTGGGTTATTTGACCGAATACTTCACGTTTTTCAAGTGATCTCAATTCTGCTTGAATTGCCTCTTTCCATTTTGGCCAATCTTTTCTACGGCGACATTCATCAACTGTATTTGGCTCTACATCATTTTCACGTATGTCATTTCAACCGCTATCGAGTAAGCAAAAATTTCATTCAAGACAACATCTTTTCGATTCCATTGTCTCTTTGTAGAAACATAATTAATTGAAGTTTCATTGTTGTCTATGCTTTCATGTTCCTTTTCTTCTGGAACACGTTTTTCTTCATTTTTGTTTTCATCATGCTCTGTTGGGAGATTTATATTAATTTCGTTCGTTGTCTCCCCTTGCCTTTTCATTTTTCTCGGTTTTAAATCTTTAGAACCGGGTGGTCTGCCACGTTTTCGACGTGCTATTGACTCATTTTCAATTGCCTTATTGTCATTAGGAATTTCAATCCGTTCCGGAGCATTCGCAGCAGGTACATGTGACTTTGTCACTTTCTTAGAATCTGTGAATGCATCTGGCAATTGGTTTGCAATACTTTGCAGATGAACAATTTTCTTGACTTCTTGTTCACATGAATTTGTTCTCGGGTCCAGAAACGACATTTGCGATGCGTTCCATGTAATTTCCGATTTTATATTTTGTGGGTCCACTTTCTCTCCCCCTAAGGATGGGAATACCGACTCATTAAAATGACAGTCGGCAAATCGAGCCGTAAATAGATCACCAGTTGTTGGCTCTAAATATTTGATAATTGATGGAGATTCAAATCCAACATATATTCCCATCCTTCTTTGTGGACCCATTTTAGTACGTTGGGGCGGAGCAATAGGTACATGTACAGCGCACCCAAAAATTCTCAAATGTGAGATATTCGGTTCTCGACCGATACTAATTGTAATGGTGAGAATTTGTGATAGGCTGTCGGCCTTATTTATCAATGTTGCGCATGTAATATAGCATGACCCCAAGTAGTAGATAGCAATTTTGACCTCATTATTAATGATTAATGATTCAGCAAGACCATTTTGTGTATGTACATGAGGTACAGGGTGCTCAACAATAATCCCAATAGACATGCAATAGTCATTAAATGTTTGGGATGTAAATTCCCAGCATTGTCTAATCTTATTTTCTTTATTGTATGATTTGGGAATTGAGTTCTTAATCGAATTATTTGAGCCAAAAGTTTTGCAAATGCAACATTTCTGCTTGACAGAAGGCTCACATGTGACCATCGAGTAGAGGCATCAATTAATACCATGAAATAACGAAATGGTATGCATGCAGGGTGAATAGGCCCACAAATATCTCCTTGAATTCTTTCTAAAAACATTGGAGATTCAGTGGCAATCTTATTTATAGATGATCTGATTATCAATTTGCCAAGTGAGCATGCAGAGCATGTTAATTCATTTGACCGAGGAATTTTGACATTCTTTATAGAGTGTCCATTTGAGTTTTCAATGATTCTATGCATCATTCCTATGCCGGGATGGCCTAATCGGTCATGCCATAGAGTAAATGATTTTCTATTATCTAACTTCTGGTTAGATATCATATTAATTTCAATCGGACGTATATCTATGCGATATAGTCCCGAGGAAATTCTGGCAATTTTTCATAGATGTATTTCTTGCCGTATTTCTCTGTCGTGAGGTATATGAATTCTCTTTGTTCACCGTCATTGTTTCCAAATGGTAACCATTCTGACGTACATCTTTGAAACTTATGAGGTTCCTTCGAGATTTACTCGAATATAATGCGTCATTAATTATCAATTTTGTCCCATTTGGAAATATAATGCAAGCTTTTCCAGAGCCTTCAATTAGCTTGGCTGTCCCAGAAATTGTACTAACATTTGCTTGGAATATTGTAAGTTTTGAAAAATACTCTTTATCCGGTTTGAAGAGGCTCATATACGGAACGTCTTGAAATAATACCCGGAGCAGGAGATTCAATTAACCGAGATTCAGAAGCTGAAATTTCACCCCTACCATCAATAGGTTTAGCTAGGGCATTTACAACACGACCCAAATAAGCCTCACTCACGGGTATCTGAACAATTCTTCCTGTTGCTTTTACAGAACTTCCCTCTTGTATCATCAAATCGTCAATTTTTCAATATGGTGTGTGTTGTCCCACTGTCCAGGAGACATTGTTCTTTGGTTCCAACTTGTGATGAATTCATATCTTCATAAATAATAAATACGATGATCAGTATAAGAAAAATGCATATTTTATTAATAATTAAGGAACGAATACATGAAAGTGGATATTGAAGCAGTTAAAATAAACTAAGCACATTAATGGATTGTCATCTAAACAAAGTTATTTTCTGCTTCACCATCATCCATAAAAAAATCTGAAACATCAAGGCTGGGCATGGATGTAGTGGCTTCATTAACAAAGTTTGCTTCAGCATTTTTTCTTTTGCCTTTTATTGAAGCTTGATATAGATCTACCAGATGTTTGGCAGTACGACATGTGCGGCCCCAGTGCCCAGTCATGCCACATCTGTGGCAAGTATTATTTCCTTTATAGGATGCCTGCCTCTGATTTGTAGATGATTGTCCCCAATTTTTATCAGACCGTGTAAAATTATTATTTCTTGGGGAAAATCGGCCTCTTCCACGTCCACGCCCTCGGCCACGGTAATTACCACGTCCTCTCCCACGACCGTTGTAATTATCGCGTTCACCTCTATCTATAACATTTGCTTCCGGTGGATTAAAGCTTTCTATTGCATTTATCTCATGAGTGGCTGAAGACCCGTAGGTCTAAGATTATGATTTTTCAGCAAAAGATCATTATTTTGTTCAGCCACAAGTAGTACTGAGATTAGCTCAGAGTACTTTTTGAAAGCTCTGAACCTGTATTGTTCTGCCAATATGATATTAGAGGCGTGGAAAGTGGAGAGCGTTTTGTTTATCATTTGCTCTTCTATGATGGGATGATCACAATATCTTAACAATGATACAATTCTAAACAATGTTAAATTGTAATCACTGACTGTTTTAAATCCTGGAACCTCATATTGGTCCAGTCATAATGTGCCTTTGGGAGGAGCACATTTTTGTGATGCCCATATCTTTCATAATTTAGGCTATCCCATAGTTCTTTTGGATCATGCACAAGTAGAGATTCACTTTTTAAACTTTCATGTAAATGATGTCTTAGGAGGACTAAGGCTTTTGCCTTTTCTTGTACAGTCGCAATTTTAACTGATGCGGCTGTTGTAGTTGCATCCCCTTGTTGGGGTGTCACATCTTTAATTGTATGTTCCAGTCCTTGGGTCTTTAAATTCATTTGGGCGTCCACCGTCCATTCTAAAAACTTTTGCCTAGATAGATCTAGTATGTTAAATTGTCTTTTCACTAAATCTCCCATTCTTTTGACTACAAATAGGTAAATATTTGAAATTAGTAATGATGATAAATCACATATATTATCTCCTCCTGATTTATATCATTATTATTATAGATAAATAATACAAACAAAAAAAAAACTAAAAATAGCGTACAACAATAATGAAGCTAAGCAAAAAAAAACAAGAAAATACCAAAAATAGAAACAAAATACAACAAGTGAATAAAAAAAAAACTTCCTAAAATGCGCTTAAAGACAAAAAAAATTGATATTCATGTGCATTTTTCGCCATTCTTCCGAGGGGATTTTTTTTTTTTTTGTCTCCTACTTATGTATTAGGAGATATATCATTAATGCCATGAGGAGGAAAAAGAAACCGGCTATAAGAAATAAGTAGAGTCTTTATTTTCCTAAAATCCTCCTCAATTGAAGAAGATGAGGTGGAGGACGATTGTCGTCGGCGTTCAACATGGTGGCCGGAAGGTTGAGGAGAAGGAAAAAAAATTTGTGGGTTTAGAGAAAAAAAATCGGAAGAAGATAAGGGATGTGTGGTGAAAATGGGGATGGTAATCCGCTTTTATAGAGGGTTATCCCTAACTGTGCAGTTCATATACAGTTAAAATGTATACAACGCAATAAAATTCTAATATTGACAAATATATATTAGAGCATGCTAGTAAATTGGTAATATAATATATGTAACTATAAATGCAAAAAAAAGTAGAAGATTAGAGACAATAATATATAATAATGTTCTGAATGCTTGTTCCCTGCATACATACGACATTATTGCACATATAAGAGATAATAATGCTATCACTTCACTAGGCCGTCCATATAGGTGGCAATAAAAAAAATTAACCTGTCCATATAGGCGGTTTAAGAGCAGATAAAATAAAATAATGTAAATAAAATGTCCTTGCCCTCCATGAAGGTGGCGTTAAAATTATTTGTTTTCTGCGTTAGTAGCATGGCGACGTTTACTACTAGTTTCTTCCTGTTCATCTCTATCTCTTTTATTACTGGTCGGAGGTTGATTTTCAGCTGGTTGTATAGGAGGGTTATTATTGGTGTTGGGAACAGGGGTTTGTAGGTTTTCTGTAGTACGGGTATTTGTACCGTCGTTACGGTTACTGGGTCGGGGCTGTATTACAGTTCCCCTCGCTGGGGGTTGGTAGTGAATGTCACATTGTTTCGCTCTATCCAAATATAAACACCCGAGACAGAGACATTGTGTAAAACAATGTTAATCCCGTTACTTTGTTGATCCATGTTCGGATAGTAAAGGGTTGGGCTTGGAGAAAAATTTAAACTTAAAAATAAAATGGATGTAAAGATTTTAAAGATACCTTTTAAAAAAATTTCTGTAGAACACTCGTGCTGATAATGTGTTGTGAGAAAAGATATATAGAGAGAATGTTACTGAAAGAAATTTATCAGAAGAGTATTGTATATCAGTTCAATGTATTCACTTCTTATAAATGGTAGTATTTAAATGGTAGTATTTATAGGCACAAATCTTACTGTGTATTTTGCATAAATCAACAATAACGGCAAGAAAAACTTACCATACATTGAATGCATGACAGTCGACTTCACTGCGTTCAACAGTGGAATTGATATTCCACTGTTTTCACAACATTAGGTACCTAATTTTGAAACATTAAAATTTGTACCTTATTAATTTCAGTCATTTGTTTTCACAACATTAGGTACCTAATTTTGAAACATTAAAATTTGTACCTTATTAATTTCAGTCATTTTAACACCTAAAATTTTATTTTAAATATTTCCGGAACACCCCCAATTTATTTTAGCAACTTATCATTTTTCAGCACCTAAAATCCTTTCCCAAAACATTCCGGGGTTTAACAAAAAGGGTACACCAAACGGCACCACTTGCCCGGCTACTTTCTCCACCCTACACGGCGAACCTTCAAAAACTACCCGCTACAAAATTTCCGGACGTCGACTACCCATTTCCACCGTAAACTTCCGCCTTTTTTCTCACTTCTGGAAACTCGAAAGCACCAAAAGTCATGCTGCTCCAACTCCCTCGACTTACGAGCTCTCTCAGAGAACCTTTCGACATTGATAGCGCTTATCTTCACCGCAAAACTCTCCTTCAAAACCTCAATCGTTCAAGGTAATCTTCAATTCTCCTTTTTAATCACTACTTTTTTTACTTCGATTATTTCACAGTATGATGCATAATCAGTGAATTTTTTCCTCAATCTCGTGATTTGTAGTAATGCAAATTCACTTGATGAATCGGAATTAGCGCGGAAGATAGTTTATAATTGGGAAGAAGGTATTGATTCGTCTCTTTTCTTATGGCAGTTATGCTCAAATTGATGTTTTTTTGTGATCATGTTAATGCTGTATTTTCTTAAGAGTTTAAGGATTAATTGTGATGTTCAGCTTTGTGATCACGTCATTTTAAGTTGTGGATTGCTGTTATATGTATGACTTTTGTGTGCAACTTGCTTGTAGCATCCCCCGAAGTGAGACAAACGTACAAACAGTTCACTGGTGCGGTGGTTGACTTGATAGATGGTGAAGTGGTGTCCGAGGAGTTTCGTGAAGTGGCGTTGACTGCGTATCGACTTTTTAGTAACCAAGGGGAGGAGGAAGATAGTAGAAGGATTGCTGAGAAGAAGTATGGCTTCTTAATTTCTACTTTCTTACTCCTATTTGGTATTTTACTAGTGATGTGTGGTGAATATGTTGTTTTAGTGTAATAGATGACTTTCGTGGTTGAATTTACAAATTTCGACTACTACTTACAAAATATAACAAAAATGAAGAATTCCCGAAGTTGCAATCTAGAAAGATCACATAGAATTGGAACGTAGAAGTAGTGATCCAGAGTTTTCTATTTATTTTTCAAAAATTAAATTAGTTTAAAAGAAATTGATAATCGAACAGGGGCGAAGAAAGGCCTGGTTGTGGAGGGGGGCCAATTTAACAAAGAATTGTAAACATGGTTATGGAGGGGGGGGGTAATTTACCAATAAAACAACTTTTATTTTCACTTTCTTAATCTTCTTAGCCTATTATAATTAGTACAACCGACCCTTCAGCAGGGGCCATGACCCTCTTAGGCCTCTACTAAGCCTCGCTCCTGTAATCGAACATGCATCTTGGAGGACTGCAAAAAGGTGACGATGTATATTTGAGTGCTTGGGCCCTATATATCTTTTGAGTAAAAAAAAAAAGAGGATGTTTTAAGGGAACCAAGGATAATAGGGAGGCTGAAGAATTTTAGGAGAGTGTATGAATTAAATGATGGATATTCATGGAATTGCAAGTTTGAGAGGAGCTCTTTGAAAGATCTTTTGTTCTAGCGTTGAATCCTTACTTCCATTTTATCTGTATACTCTTTTATTCGTGCAGTAGAAAATCTTCTCCGTAGCTAAAATTATAATAGAAGCATTGTGTAGAACATGTTATCCTTGCTCTTGCTTCTGCCCCCTCCTAAACACTGGGTGGCAATGCGGAGAGGAAGACATAGCTAAAAAGTTGCAGTACATGATTGTATAGGTATTTGTGAACGGGGGTGCTGTGATTTACCATACCTCTGTTCCCCTTTCCTTTGAAGAATTTTTTTTGGAGCTTTCATGGACAAAGAGACTGCTGATAGTGTCTAAACATGATTGCAGGTCAGAATTACAAAAATTGTTGGGTTATGCTGTTTCTGATGGTAACCTGCAGAAAGTAGTGCAATTGGCTCGGAGACTATGCGGTTTTCAACCTAGAAACAATGCAGCCTCACAAAAGTTAGATGAAAATTTGACTGATACTGATGTAGAATTTGGATCCAATCTTAATTTCAGACCGCCTTCACGGTTTTTGGTAGATATTTCCTTGGAAGATGAAGAAAATCTGTACCCAGAGGACTTGGCTCCATCAACTTCACTTTACAGTAATTGGCCTGCAGCTGCTGATGCAGCTGACAAACATGTCTCCAATAATCGAATTAGGTATGATTTGAAATGGTTGAGAGAATCATGTGATCTAATAGTGCAAGGAAGTGGCTCGCAGCTTACTCGAGATGAACTGGCCATGACGATTTGTCGGGTTCTTGATTCTGACAAACCTGGGGAAGAGGTATTTTTAGAGTTTGAGTCCGTTGGCATCTCTTCTTAGTTAGCCTTTGATAAAATCATACCTTTTTTATTTTACAGATTGCTGGTGATTTACTGGACCTTGTTGGGGATAGTGCTTTTGAGACTGTTCAGGAGCTTATCTTGGTATCAATTAAAATCTATTTGCTTCTGTCACTTGTCATCCTTTTCTTGTCAAAATTTACTTTGTTATATATGCATATCTTATTGGTTGTTTTATGTAGTTTATGGGGACAAACTTTTTTTTTTTAGGGAAGGCCAAAATTTGTCATTAAGAAGGATATAAGAAGTGTATATCAGTAGAGAGATTTTATATGTTGAAGGACAACATAAGCAAATTCATTTACATCCATGACATGTTTGTTCTATATGCTTTAATAATTTTCATATGTAGAAATTAGAAAGGAAGATTTAATACGTAAACTTTTGATTACACTAGTAGACATCAAGAAACTGAGTGATCTATAACTCTCGTATTGAAAATAGGGAGAGGTGCTAAAATATATCTAGATAACACAATTAGTTTGTTGGAATTTCTAGTTTGGCTAGTTGGAGTTCAAGACTTCATAATTGTTGCTATTTTATCAACACATGAGTTATTTTTCTCCTTTTGCTTTTATCTTCTTTTGAGTTAGAATATTATTTTATAGCAGAAGGCTTTTGTCTGCTGTTTTGTTTTGAGGATGGTGATTTACACTTTTTCATTTTGTTTCTATCAGCACAGGAAGGAGCTTGTGGAAGCAACTCGTCATGGCTTGCTGGTATTACGATCTAATAAACCATCTTCAAATGCTCAACCACGCATGCCCAGTTATGGCACTCAGGTATCTGTTAAGTTCTTGCCATATAAGTAAGCTATCAAGAAATATCATTGTTTATTTACTGTATTTGTATAAATTGTAGGTCACTGTGCAAACTGAGTCTGAGAAACAAATTGATAAACTTAGGCGCAAAGAGGAAAAACGCCATAAACGTGGAGTAGAGCATGGGATTGAAGATGAATTTTCTTGTACAACTTTTTCATCCTTACTTGAAGCAAGTGAGAAGAAAAATCTCTTTGACGATGTGCTTGGAAGTGGACCAGGGCCTGAGTCATTAGCAATATCTGCACTTCCACAAGGAACTGTGAGAAAACATTTCAAAGGCTATGAGGAAGTCATTATTCCTGCAATACCTACTGCTCCAATGAAACCCGGGGAAAAGCTGGTATATATCTTGCCATCATGCATTCATTCTTCTCTTGGATCAACTATTGTTCCTGTATAACATCTGTTTTGGAAGGCCCATCTTATTGTTTTTGGAGTGTCTTTTTGTGGGCAGGAAGAACATCCAACAATGATATTTTAACGTAGTGGGTGATTTGCAAATATATCAATTTATTAATTTTAGGAACTAAATATAGCAGGGTCTTTTGAGTAATTTGAACTTTGAAGTAATTGATGCGAAAGTGACTGACTAAAGGGGCCACCCAATGTGGAAAAGGAACAAGAAAACATTTGATTCTCTCCCTAATTTCTATAAAGAAAAACAATTGATTTCTCTTTGTCATCGGTCAGATGGAAAAGGGAAGGCAGTGGAGTGAGAAGACATGAGTAAGAGAAAAGAAAAGAAAGCATCATATATGACAAAGTTATTCTGGCCTGGATCTGAATGTTAGATTAAATAGGCAATAAATTTCACTCTATAGAATCTGTATCCTGAAGTTTTATGTTGAGGGGTGGTGAAGCATCTATTTGATGCACTTGTGGATCAGTTATATTAGTTCTTGAGTCCTGAGAGAAATAATGTGTGGATCTCTTTGAAGGTCTGTATGCATTGCTAATTTGATATGGTTAATGTTTGGAGATAATGGTAAGAATTATCAGAATAGAATTGCTAGCTGTCAGTCTTTTTACACAAAGTAGTTTTCTTGAGTTCTCTTCAGTGCTACTTTGTGGGGGCATGTACCAGGGTTTATATTTTTGGATGCTTACAACATGATTGATATGCAAATCTGTCTCTAGTTTCTGGTGGACTTTGTAATAGTAGTAAAATGAAATTCATAGGAATAATCCCAAATTTTGGTCCGTCTTCTTCAAGTAATCCCAACTGTGGGGGGTAGCTTCACAAAAGGCAAAACAGTCCAACTACATAGGGTTTGGGGGCAGATAGCATAGAAGGAGCGAGAGGTTAGGGTGGGTGGTTGTAAATTGTAATAGCAGGTGGTTGGGGCTGTGGCTGTGGCTCTGGCGCAGGTGGCTTAATGTGGTTGTGGTTGACTTGGGCCTAGGGGCTAATATTGATGATTTTTGATGGCAACCATCAAGAATTGGCTTTGGGTAGAGCAAATACGAGTTTGGTGACCTTTTTTTTTTTCTCTCTTAGGGAGGTTTTGGGAATAGAGGTTTTATTTAGGGCTATAAAATTCTGAAATCTTAATTTTATTTGAAAAGGGGTTCTCAAATTTGATAGAGCCCTTTGAAGGGGTATAGACTTGCTAGATATATTGGGCACCTTGTATATAACTGAGAAACATTCTTTTGGCCAAAATATTGCAGTTTTGGTAATCCCGGCACAGTCAGGTGCTATATTAGAGATACATGGGACAGCATAATGAGATATTGTCATCTCACTTAAACCGCTGAACATCCTTTATCTTCATGACAATCTGGGTTTTCCGATGTCATCTGTTATTGTACTATCATCTCTCTAGAACAACTGGTTCAACACTTCAAATGAACTTTGACCCCTTACATCTTCTTTTCCATATTTCTTTCCTTCTTGTACGAGTTGTTCCGAGTATTATTCACTTTGCTGCTACAATGACTATGCACAGCCTTTAGTTATATCTATATACTTCTGCTTCAAGTATTTTATTATATTGGAGTCTTCTATTGGATTATGGACTTTAATCAGAGAGGAAAGTCTCTGGTGCTGTTTGGGCTCCCTGAAGTGAGTTGGATGCCAAAAGAGACGGGAATATTTATGCCTCTTTAGGAGGATCAGAATGAGTTAGAGTTTTTGAGGTGGTAACCATATTTTGGTTAGTCATTTAGCAGTAGTGAAGGCAGGAAAATAATGTTTATGCAATTGATGAGCAAAATAGGGGTGCCTTTGACTTCGGTTTGCAGAGATGTTGAAGCATATGGGTGGTAGGATCTACTCTGGTATTTTGAAGAACTCAGTATCCTCACCTTTGATTAAGAAACATGGACTAGTAGCCATTGCTTTGCCGGAGTTGTGTTGCTGCAAATCTGTTTAGGGCTAAGTCGATATTCATCTTGTTAATAGAATTATAAAGATTCATGTCATTAATGGAAGTTTCCAGCTATTATTATCCTCAAATGATGGATCCATCACTCGCACAAGGCCTTTTCTCTTGTAAAGGGCAGTGACGGATCCAGCGCGGGTTCAACCGAACCCATGCTGGGATCCGGGGAAAATTAGAGGGAAGAACTGAAAAAAAGGGAAATAGTAAAAATATATAGCAATACAGGGGTGTTGTTTCATTGAAATGTATTTGGCTCATCGGTAAGCGTGTTAGTCTTTGTACTCGTCATTGCAAGGTCGCGGGTTTTAAACCTGCTGGAGGTGTTTTTTGTTGTTTTTCTCCCCCCCCCCCCCCCCCCTTTTTTTTTTTTTGCCCCCATTATGCTGATGTTATATTATTGGTTTTGGACTTCTCTTTTTCCCTTTTTTTCCTCCCTTCATGCTTATATTATATTATTGGTCTTTTTTTCCCTCTTTTTGAATCCTCCCTTTATCTTTTAGCTTACTTTTCATCTATAAATCTCTCCCTCCCACCAAGTACAAATTTTTGATAGAGCTCATTATCACTCAAACATGTCTATGGAAATGATTGCGTAACTTGAACTTTGATTCGATCATTAATAATAATGTATGATTTTTGCCTGTGCTGAAATCACTCTTACCATCATGTGTAGGAATTCGCTTACTTGCTATTGAGAAAACTCCAGCCCCGAGGAAACACGGCTTCTTGACTCCATTATAGCATCAACTAATAGCCTAATACTAATCTAATAAGTAGTCGTCTCATTAATCAGCTCAGACAGTAGACCGCTTTTGCCCGTCTACAGATTGCTCACTGCTTGTTAGACTCCTATTTTTTAGCTCTGGCCTCTCGTGGATAGTGGGGTTATGTAGTCTTGCCTTCTTGGAATTTCACTGGTGGAGGAATACCAGAGGGAGAGAGAGGGAGTTTATCTGTTTCTGTACCTTTTGAGGATCCTTAATTTTGTCTGGTCGCCAGGATATTAGAATTTGGTTTGCGAATTATTTGGGTTTCTTCACTTCTCATATATCTTTTATAGCCATTTACAGAATGTGTCTCAGAACATGCAACCTTTTTTCTTTGGCAGGCTGAGTTTTGATGTGGGTGAATTGTGAAAGCATTTGTGTGGCTTTTCTAGTCTAGAGAAGCTCACCACTTGTGAAAATTTGCTGGTTCAGAGGTCAAACAAGGCTGTGTGCACATGCTGCATCTTGTGTTTGCTAGTGGATAGATAAGCACTGATTCTTGTGAGGTGATTTGGGTGAGGCTCTCGGTGTTGTTGCCTTGTTGGTATATTTAGTGCTGTAGCCCTTCCATTATTGCGGTGTTTGGGTCACTTGCAGGTCCAGTAATGAGGTCTGAAAAGTGCAATGGCACATAATTTTGTTACAAACTGCTTTTTTGGGGCTATTTTATGGGTTGTTTGGTTGGAGAGGAATGACAGTATCTTCAGCGTTGATTGTTTTCTCCAGTTATGGTGTTTAGGTCTAGCACTTGAGCTTCTCTGCGGTTCATGGACATGGGCCTTTCCTTGGCGTGTCCTTTTTGATTCTTCATGTGATTGAAGTTCTTATTTTGCTTTTGCTTGATTTTGGTGGATTTTGTTCCCCTTAATTTTCTGCAATCTGGTTTATTGGAATTTTGTTTTACGTAAAGTAATAGAGAGGTATGCGCTTCCTTTTCCCAGCTCACAATCCTTTTCATTGAAATTTGGCTTACTGATTTCAAGAAGTGATAAGTGTATAAAGCTGAATTTAGAATGCACCATATGGCGTATCCTAAAGTTAAAGCATAATATTGTCTTCATAGCTCATAGTAGTATTAATTAGGGCATGTGTGAAAAGATTATCTTTCATGAATTATTTGAGTATTCTATTTCTACCTGCTTTTGCTTTGTGGTTCCTTTCTTTCACATTTGTCTTAGGGATTGATTATAAAGCTTATACACTTGAATGTCATACTTGTGACCAAAATATTTGTTTGTATTACAAGGTTGCATCTCTTGTTATTCGCCTTTTTACCGTACTTGCTTTTGCTTGTTGTGGTTTGCGAACTTTGGATAAAGGATTTGCTCATTCTAACTAGTGATTTCCTGCATGCAGATTGAGATAAAAGAGTTAGATGACTTTGCCCAAGCTGCTTTCCATGGATACAAATCTCTCAATCGTATCCAGAGCAGGATCTATCAGACTGTCTACTACACCAATGAGAATATTTTAGTGAGTCATTAGTGAGTTACCCCGTACTGCTCTGTGGTATAAACCAGCATTTTTCTGATGCGACACCATTCTGTTTTCAGGTATGCGCGCCAACAGGAGCTGGCAAAACCAATATAGCTATGATTTCTATTCTACATGAGGTATGATGTATTATTTACAAGTATTTTTTGCTGTCTTCTCATCACTCTCTCTAGGTATATACGACTGGAAGTATTAATCACTAATTTTACTTGTGTTGCACCCAAGAGAACGTCAAAACCAGAGTTATGCCTTCTTGTTCTGTTAATTTCCCGTTTTCTACTAGTTGTACATAAAGAAAATGGCATGTATCTTATGGTTAGTTGTATAAAGGTATGATTAAAGTGTTACACAAGTCACATGTGAGGATAAATTCTTTTTCAAAAGAGAAATAGTAGATTTAATTCAAAACACGCCCAAAAGGAATTTGGACAACTATTAAAAATGGAGGTATTATATAATACCTACTGCTCAACTTTCGCCAATAGGATTTTTTCCGCCCTGCAAAACTTTTCTCTTTTGAGTTCTTTCTCGTTTTTTTTTTCTATTAAAGGAAGTGGATTGTGAGGTTTCAGTTCTGGAACTCTTAATATAATTTCTATATGTTCAATGGATTTATTGGTCTGATCTAAAGTATTCGGTAAAGTATGGAGACCTGATTTCTTGAACATGCCATCCTGAAGCTTACATTCTCTTATATATAAATATTTTTTGTTGGAAGACTTAACATTGCGACTTGACTTGTGTAAACTTGATGATTTAAATTAACCAAAATCTGTTATGAATATTGGCAGATTGGACAGCATTTCAAAGATGGTTACCTGCACAAAAAGGAGTTTAAAATTGTGTACGTCGCTCCAATGAAGGTAAACTAGTTTTTCTTGCTTTCATCATCTTTTCAATATCTATAGGTACTCTCCCCTTTCCTGTACCCATTTCACTGCTTATCCTGTCTCTTCTCTAGGCATTAGCTGCTGAAGTCACATCAACTTTTAGTCATCGGTTAGCTCCATTAAATATGACAGTAAAGGAGCTTACAGGAGACATGCAACTTTCTAGGACTGAACTTGAAGAAACTCAGGTTTGCTTATCATCAATTTTTTGCATGCCGCATCCTGTTGTGGTGTTGTACTGCTGTATCTAACTCAAGTACCCTTCGGCTTTATGTAATCAGATGATAGTGACCACACCTGAAAAATGGGATGTCATCACGCGCAAGAGCAGCGACATGTCACTTTCCATGCTCGTTAAGCTTTTAATAATTGATGAAGTGCACCTTCTGAATGATGATAGAGGTCCTGTCATAGAAGCATTAGTTGCGCGTACTCTTCGTCAGGTAAGGGTCTTGAAGTCTGGAACATCTCTGTTTCTGTAGCTATCTACCCTGACTCCTGAGCATGAAATCGTTTGATAACAAATGATGACTTAGGAGCTGTATACCACCTAGATGTTGCTAAGTATATGTAACTGATGGCTTTATTATTACTCTGATCTGGCAATATTCTCTGATATTCTGGTATTAGGTAAGCTCTTGTTGGATGAGAAACACTGGTGTCAGAGTAATTTGTTGTTTGCAAAATAATAATTTTGCTAAATCAGGTTGATTCATGTGAGTCTTCCATGCAAAAATCTCAATAGAATTGGAAAGGATACATGCAACCATAGCACAGGGCGGATCCAGGATTTTGATTTTGGGGGGGCCTTGAAATCAATCGACCTAATTGTATACAAATCAAAAAATGCATATAATTACCCAATTTTCTATTTTAAAATCACAATCTAAGAATTATCTTAAACAAACAATTAACTCCAATTTTTGTTTCATCTCTCTGATTTTGAGGATCATTATATGTTTCTTGAGTTGAAGAGTAACTGATTGGTGGACAAAAAAATGTTTGAGATCTATGAGCATTGGGATGGAGATTAACATTTACTATACAAACTGGAGCTAGAATCATACTTTTCTAAATTTACAAACTCGTATAATTAATTTACATTTACTTTAGAAGTTACAAATTAACAATTTATAATATACATCAACATTATTGATACAATTCTAATGTGAAATTCCTATGATAATCTTGTAAAACAACATCAATAAAACAATAAAAGTGGTAATAATACTTTTAACTAATTACGGAAAATAACAGAAGTTTGCACCAACACTAAAATCAAGAAAACAAATAGCAAAAATTGCTTTTGGGAAAAAAGAAAAAAAGCAAAAGTATGATATAAACATTAAATAAATGAACTGGGTACCTGGGTCCTGGGCCATGTGGCTTTGCCTTACTGGCTACTGTGTTTTGCTTGATACTGGCGTGGGGTCTCCTATTGCTGCCTACTGCTGGCTCTATGTGAGCGACAGAGACTCTAAGCAAAAAGTAGTACTGCATTTCTCTTTTTTCTTTAGCCTTCCTTTCTCTCTCTCTCTTGTTGTCAAACTTTCTTTGGCTTTTTGGATTTTGCTAAGCAGTTAGTTCTCTTAATAGATAGTAAAGTGGTTTCCGGCTTTCCGCATTTCTCTAAGTGGGTGCAGCTTTCTTTATAGTTTTTTTAACGTTTTTCTAAAACTTTTTTTTTTAAAATTTCGGAGGGGGGGGGGGGGGGGGAACCCAGGACCCCACGTGGGTCTGCCCCTGCCATAGCAGTTCTAGTGCTGACCACTTACCAAAATTTCTTACTGCAAGTCTTTTTGGTGTACCATGCTGATGGTTGATTTTTTTGGGGCTCTTATTGGCTCTTTAATAATGACCGAGTAAGGGGTGGCTCCACAGCGGAATTGACCAGTAGTGTTTGATACTTTGATCAACCTAAAGATGGTGACAACTTGCTTCTCAGGAACCTTATGTGATACATCTGTATCCACTGTTTATATGGTGAATAATTTAATGCCTCTTTTTCTGCTTGGAAAGTGGCGAGTCAAGTAGCTTCTGAATGCGGGTTTGTCTAATTGTTCAAATCAGTTAATTGTTGTGCCTGAATCTGATTGTTATATCTTTCAATATTCCTCCCTTGGATCCTGATGACTGGTAGTCAAAGCTGGTGAATAACTACACGGTTTTTAGGTGACGAGTGAGGGATATTTGTTTGAAAGCAGTCAAACTCATCACTTATACTGTGCACGTCCTGCTGCACTGAAGTCAGATGTCCGAGGGGGATGATATCTATCTTTTTAGTGAAGTTTTGATGAAGATGGACTTTCATATCTACTGTAATTGATTTTTCAGTATACTTAGTAGTTAGTAGTAGTCATTTTCTGGAATGATCTCTGCAACTTAAACTCAGCCTAGTTATCATGCAGACTGGATTTGTTCTCCCTACCCCTTCCCTCCTGAACACAAGCGGTAATTTTGCTGATGATAGAGTGTTTCTTTTTAAATCTCTAATTGTGTGTGTGTGAGGGGGGGGGGGTTGGAGGGTCTGGATTTGTGGAAGAATTTCAGATTCACTGCTCCAGGATCTAATTGATAGACATTGCTTAAGTTTCTTTTGATAGGTTGAGTCAACTCAATCTATGATTCGCATTGTGGGACTTTCAGCCACTTTACCTAATTATTTGGAGGTTTGTTGCCTTACATTCTTCGTTTCTATTTTCTATTATTAAACATCATGATTTTAAGAATACTTATGGTCTAAGAACCATTTAGGTGGCACAATTTTTGAGGGTCAATCCGGACTCGGGCCTCTTTTTCTTTGATTCTACCTACCGTCCCGTGCCTCTTGCACAACAGTACATCGGCATTAGTGAGAAAAATTTTATGGCTCGTACTGAGTTGCTGAACAAAATTTGCTACAACAAGGTAAAAGTTCTGCGTAGTTTTGCTGGTTTTTGTTTTGAAGTGAGTGCATAGTAGTTAATACTAATATTTCATGTCAGGTAGTTGATTCCCTAAAGCAAGGCCACCAAGCAATGGTCTTTGTCCATTCACGCAAAGATACTGGGAAAACTGCAGAGAGACTGGTATTTCTGCTTCTGAATATTTTATCCAATAAATTGAGGAGATCTTTTTACTCGTGTTGTAATATTTCTGCTTTTGTGAAAGATATTATGAACAAATAGCCAATTTTGTAGCTGCATGTGAACTGTTGGCAATCACGATCTTACTGGTTTTTACGTTGTTCCTCGAGTTATCAGGCTGTTTAGGATTGGTATAGGATGTTTCTATCTAGTATCCTTTAAGTGCTATTCAATGGGTTTATTTTTCAAAATGTCTTTGAATAATGTTCAGCTGCTTGGCTCCTTGTTAGTCTTGCTTACTTTTACTTAAGAGTTTTGTGGTCTAGTTGTTAATAAATTTCATTTGATTATAGGTTCGGGCATGCTTGGATTGAGGGTCTTCTTTTGGTGTGTGTGTGTGTGTGGGGGGGGGGGGTTTAATAGAAGAAAAAATAGAGAGAAAAAAGGGGGATGGAGGTGGTGGTAGACTAAATGAGGTATTTAGTGGATGTTTGGTTTAGGTAGGGTAAAGGTTTAAGAAAGAGAAACAAGGAGAATGGGAAAGAAAACGCTTTGATTAAAAATTTTGTTTGGAAAGAAAACTCTTCTTCCTCTTCTCACCATTCCTCCACCATGTTCTCCCTCCCCCTCTCCCCCAAGAACCACCACCACCTTGCATTGCCCCTTCTTTGACACTGTCACATCACTTCCGTCTGTATCCGCCACCCATCACCACCACCAAGTCACCGTCGCCACTCTCCCCCCTCCCAAAAAAAAAACCAACGCATCCTTCTCTCTTTCCTTCTTTACCGCCATTGAAGATGAAATTTGAGAATTTTGAAGGTCAAATTCGACCATAAAAACTTCAAATGTGAAGTTTTTCATGTCCGAATTTGATCTCTAAAGCCATAATTATTGGTGAGAAGAAGTATTCGTCTCTTTTTGCTCTTGATTTTTTTCTTCAAATTTTTATGCTCGTGGGTTTTCAAGTTTTGTTGGTGGATTTTTGGGTGGTTGTGTTGTTTTGCAGGAAGTTATGATGAGTTTATGATGGTGGTTTTTTCCGCTGGTTTGATGGTGGTGCTATGGCTTACGGGGTGGTTTTTCCGGCGGCGGCTTGGAGGTTACGGTGGCCGGAATGGGTTGTTGGTGGCTAAGGTGGTGGGTCAGTGTTTGGTGTGGTGGTTCAGTGCCTGGAGTGGTTGGATTAGTGGTCAATCATTGGTCAAGGTGTCCATGGAGTAGAGGAAGGAAAGGGTAAGTGAAACCTTTGCGGGGGGGGGGGGATGGGTAATGGAAGTAGAGGACTTTGGCCGTAGGGCCGAGCAAAAATATGGGTACCCGGACCTGGTCTGGACCCGCTGGGTCCGGACTCAGTTCAACTGGATCTGGGTCCAGGTCCAAATAAGGACACCCAGTTGCATACAGTTCCAAGTTTGGGTAGTATTTTTTCATACCCGGCGGGTGCCAGGCATAACCAGTTGTGGGTCTGGGTACCGGTGGAACCGCTTCTTGGACCAGGTACCTGTTACATGGAATTGGTTTTTGGTATATGCTCATATGGCCCAAATATAAGTAAGTCAAAAGTTGCTAAATTAAAAAGTTAGTAGGCCTTTAGGCCAATTTATTTGTTTTTTGAATTTTATAGCCCAATTGGCCCATTTTGTATGATTTTAAACCGATAACTGGGTACCAGTTCCGTACTCGATACCAGCGGTTCCAAGTCTTGGTCCAAAAATTTAGTACCCGGTTGGACCAGTTCCAGTATTTTGGGACCTGCCAGTTATAGTATTGTATAAAGAGGGTGAATTCTCAATTTGGGTATAGTAGTTACTCACCCTCCCCTTGCCCCTAGGGTAATGTATCAACCTCAAAATGACGGTAGTAGTTCCTCCTTACATCTCTGCCTCCTTGCATTACCTACACCATCTTCTACTACCACCTTAAGTCATTCTCATTTTCTTCATTTTGTCTCCGTTAGCTCCTCAATGCATTACCCACAATCCAAGCATGCCCATAATGTAAGTTCCCTGAAGAAACTTGGGTTAAAAATAATATATGAATCACGTGAAATAGAAAAAATTGCAAACCAACACAGGCTCTCATCTTGCTGGATATGAACTATGAAGAGAGTTGTTAAAGGAATCACATTGTGAGAGCTATTAGTAGATGCTTGGAGACTGTTAGTGTAAATTTCATAACAGAACACTGAAGCAGACCATATACTGATATACAAGCTTGAATATCCAAGTGAAACATCAAGAAAATTTATTGGAGCATTAGGATGTAGATTATCTTACAGAAAGCAAATTCCATGTCTTTGATCTCTCTCAGTTTTCACTGGCACACTCAGCTCTAATTCTTGTTCTCCCAACTTGTAGCATATACATATTTTTTTTTTTGGCGATGAACTTTTATCATAAAAGCTATAGTCACTTGTGCTATGTGATGCTGATCAGCTACAACATATTGATTCAGTTGGCAGAAAGGTCCCTGCTCAAGACTTATGTATCTCATTCTATTTTCTGTGCAAAGACATGGAAGGAGAATGTTAGGAGGAAAAAGTTGTTACTCATTTTTTTTTTTTTTAAGATTTGTCGATAATTAGTGAGGAATCATATAGAACTAAATTAAGTGTGAAGCTGAGTATCTGCAGTTTGAGAAATCATGGTTTTCTTGTTTGCTTGTTGATTTTTGGTGTTTGTAATAGGCTGAACTGGCCAGGGAGGACAACAACCTGGAGCTTTTTCAGAATGAGACACACCCACAGTTTCAATTAATAAAGGTAAGGATCTTAGCTGCATACTGATGTTCTTTTTGCTTCCATTACTGTGGTCACTGAATTTTTTTTACCGACTTATATATATTAGAAAGATGTTATGAAGTCTAGAAACAAAGAGTTAGTTGGACTGTTCGATTATGGACTTGGTATTCATCATGCTGGAATGCTACGTTCTGATAGAGGTCTTACGGAGCGACTTTTCTCTGATGGATTGTTAAAGGTATACTGTTCTATTGTCATTCCTGCTTTCCTAATTTCTTGTTTTGAACTCTAGATCTTATGGATAAAGTGTCCTTCAGGTGCTTGTCTGCACAGCAACTTTGGCTTGGGGAGTAAACTTACCAGCTCACACTGTTGTGATCAAGGTTTGCACCTCTACTTTGCAATTGCTTATAGTAATGTTAGAAGCTCAATCTTGGCTCCCTTTAGATAAGAGTTGCTACTGAAGGTTGGTATTGGTTCATCAAGGTGGATAATGCTCACCAATAAAGAGCTACAGTTGTATTAATGGGGCAAAAAAACAATTTATAACCCAGAGGGTCAGTAGATTCCTGTGAATTGGCTTATGCTTGTTGTGGTCAATGCAAGCCTCAGATATTAATAATGTGTTATTGCTCATATCTGTCTAGCCATCTACTCACCTCATTGGTATGTAAGACAGGAAGAATGGATTTTACTGAATCTGATCTGCTGTATGATATGTTAAATTAAGCACCTGTTCTGCTACAAGTAACAAAAGTTGATCTAGCAGAGAGGCCTCTATTAGCTGGTTTCTAAATTGAATTCAGCCTACCCTAGTACCCTGGACATGCAGACATCAGAGTTTGATGGGGTGATGCCTATATTAGAAAATGTTCTCTACAGGAGTGGCTCTAATTTATCTTTCTGATGAAGAGGAATTCTGTTCAGTCAATGAAGTATTTGCTAGAGAGTTATATATTGCAGAGTTTCTTGAATGGATTGAGTCGATCCAAACAATCTCTAATCCAGAATGGGAACATTTGTAATGAATTGGATATTTTTGAGCTCTATGTAAATAACCTAAGAAGGAAATGAAAAGGACGGCAGAAGAAGATGGAATTGAGATAGATTAGGTACACATTTTGATTGAAGATAAAGAGAAATAGCTGGCTTCAACCCCTCTAAGATTTTGAATGACAGAGGTTGCTCTTTACTACAAACTTCTTTACAATCTCGGAATCCCTTTCTCTATGTACGATCCTTCCCTTTTACTTTGCTAGCACATGAATTTTTCCTACAGAATTTAGAGTGTATATCTAGCAGGGCCCTTGTTATTTCTGGCACAAGTCAAATAAAAGGAGGCCTGGTTGGATTCATGACAACTTCTGGATGTCTTGAATGTTCGCTTTAAGGATTTATTGAAGAATCACTGAATCCATAATCATATTCCTTGCGATGGCCAAAATTGTTTGATGGTCTTCGTCTTCTATATAGGCTAATTAGTTCAGCTCAAAGCCCCGTTCTTGCTTGTTGTAATTTAAAATAAGATGGGACATGTTCTATTCTGTCTACTGGCAAGCCCATTTGTCATTTCATTTAAGCTCATATAAGCCCTTTCATCTTACTACACATCTGTTGTTTATATGTTTCTGTGGTTGTTTTGGAAGAGTATGTATTACAAAATGTTTCATATATAACAATGCCGACTGATGGCATTATATATTTTCATGATGAAATTTTTTTCAGAAAAGTGAATCATTTTATCCAATCGTAGAATGTAATCGCAATGGTGTTTTTCAGTCATATTAACAAAAATTACATATATTTGTTTTCTGTTTGATGGCTAAAAAGTTTATGCGATTTGTTTTTCTTTTCATGAATCTGGGAAACCCAGAACCATAAGGCAGATAATCTTTTTGGAGATTTTTGCATACCCTTCCTCTATTCATCAATAACTCAAGCAAGCAAACCTTTGCTTTGTATGACCAGGGCACACAGATATATGATCCAAAAGCAGGTGGCTGGCGGGACCTGGGCATGCTTGATGTCATGCAGGTAACACCTTTCTTTTAGGTTATATTTTTTGCTTATATAATTGAAGTTTTTGCTTTTTGTCATGGCTTCTATATACTTATATCAGTAGTGACAATGCACTTTTAGATTTTTGGACGTGCTGGAAGGCCTCAATTTGACAAAAGTGGTGAAGGCATTATTATCACATCTCATGAAAAGTTAGCCCATTACCTGCGGCTGCTTACTAATCAACTCCCTATTGAAAGTCAGGTATCACCCCGTTATTCAGACTTGTCTGTCAGATAGAAAAGTGGAATGATGTGACGGTTTCACATTTTGTTTTTATATTTTTCAAGAATACATTTACGCCCCTAGAGATTTATCACATAGGTGTATTAATCAGGAATCACAATATCTTCTGGTGTAAAGTTGCATGATGCGAGGAATCATGGTGGTTGGACAGCCATTTTTAAGCATGTTTTTGCTCATCTCAATCATCTATTTATTGCCCATGCTTCACAGTGCTCCCAAATCCCAATTTGGAATTCTTGCTGAAGTCATATTTGTTCTTAGTGCTCCCAATTTGAAACTTTTTGTGAAGGAACATGTTTGTTCTTGCCTTCCATATTAGGAGGAACCCTCTTAAGGTTTGTTCTCTTCAACTTTCTTGCTGAACGTAGTTTTGTTTTTGCTGAATTTAAACAAATATTGGTTGAGTTTAACTCATCTTTGCTTAACTTTACTTATTTAGTTATTTCTGCTTATCTTGACTTATATTTGCTGAACATTTTTGCTTAACTTATTTTTGCTGAAATTAACTTATTTTTTTTGCTTAACCTAACTTTTTTTTTTTGCTTACCTAGAAGTTATCTCTACTGCACTTAATTTATTTTTGAACTTAGACCTATTTTTGCTGAACTTATATTTGCTGAACTTATTTTTGCTAAACTGAACTTATTTTCGCTTAATTTCTTATTTCCGGAAACTTATTTTAATAAGTTGAGAACAAATTCTTAATTGGAGTTTCTCACAAATTTTTTTTTTTTTTTTTTTTTTTTGAGGGGAAACGCGAAACCGTTTGTATTAAGATAAATCAAGTTCCACCAAAGTTGAAATACTTTGGGGAAAGGAATGCGTACAAATCATTTCAGCATTAAAATTAACGTCCCACCTAGCTACTAAATGAGCGACAGTGTTTCCCGCTCGTTTCACATGACTACAAGAAAAATCATCAAAACCCAAACTCAAAGAAATAGCATCCGACAATAACAAAGATATAGGCGCGTATCCCACTCGTTTGTGATATATAGCCGATACCACATTAAGTGCATCACCTTCCAAACAGACTTCGCGATATCCATAGCGTCTAGCTATCATCATCCCAAACCGGGCTGCTGCTGCCTCTGCCATACTAGCCTCCCAAGCCACGTTCATTCGAGTTGCGGCAGCCACAAGTAGTGTGCCCTGCCAGTCCCTCACGACAACACCCAAGCCCACTGTCCTATTCTCGCCAACATACGCATCCACATTGACTTTTATCCACCCCATGTTCGGTCTAACCCAGCTAGCCATAGAAGGTGGCGAAAAATGTGGGAGCTGCAGTACCTTCGTTCGCTTCGCACAAAGTCGAGTCTCCTCTACCACTCGACAAAAACCTGCCGCGATATGAACCGGTGATGGAGTCGTGTGCTCATATAAGTCCTTATTTCTACACATCCACGCAGCCAAGCAAGTGTGACGAAGACTCGCAAGTCATCCTGCGACACCTTCCGAACCATCCACCTGAAGAGATCCAAAAAAGAGGTTTTTGGTGCCCCTTCTATCTCAGCCCCAAATACACTATGATTCCATATCTCCAGAGCGTATTTACAAAAGAAAAGTGAATGTATAATGGTCTCTTCCTCCCCACAAATCTGGCACATATTATCAGTGGTTATATGCCGATAATACAATCGTTCTTTCACAGCCATACTTCCCTTGCAAGCACGCCACACAAAGTGCTTCAACTTGTTTGGGCCGTTGATGGACCACACGCACTTCCACAGCTCCATGTCGTTGGGCCCCGCCCCTGCATTCCATGCTTGCGTATTTCCTAGCATAGCGAACCAATAACCCGACTTTACCGAATAACACCCATCGCGGTTGGGCCACCAGAACCTTCGGTCTCCTGGCCAGAATTTGGACGATGGGACGTCCAAAATTTTCAGCTTATCTTCTGCCGAGAAAGACCTATGTATCAGCTCATAATTCCAGCCCCCTACCTCATGATCAATGAGATCAACCACACGCATATCCGGGTCCGCATCAGCTGTAGGCGTGAGTATATAATTCCCCCTCTCACCTGCCAACCACGCATCATTCCACACCGAGATTTTTTGCCCATTACCCACCCTCCACCTCATTCCTTCCAATAGAAGAGCCTTTGCCCCCCAAATACTTCGCCATGAATAACTCGGATCAAAACCCCTTCTAGCATCCAAAACCTCATTATTCTTGAAATAGCGAGCTTTAAGTATTCTATGGAGTAACAAGCTAGGATCTTCATACAATCTCCAACATTGTTTTGCTAGCATGGCTTGGTTAAACAGCTTCAAATCCCGGAAACCCATGCCCCCCATTGATTTCGGCAAACATAACGACTCCCATTTGTGCCGGTGCATTTTTCTCTCCGAACCATTCGAACCCCACCAAAACCTTGCAAGTAGTGCATGAATCTCCGTAATTAATCCATCAGGAATACAAAAAATGCTCATGACATAAGTCGGAATCGCTTGGGCTACGGCTTTAATCAACACTTCTTTCCCCGGCCTAGACAACAACTTTTCCTTCCACCCAGTTAATTTTTTCCAGATCCGCTCCTTCAGAAACGCAAACACCGCCTTCTTTGACCCACCGCCTTCTTTGACCGGCCAATAATCGTTGGTAACACCAAGTATTTTTCATGCTTCTCCACGGCTCTAACCCCAAGGGTAGTAATAATCTCCCTTCGCCTCTCCTCAGACACCTTTTTGCTAAAAACCACTTCCGTCTTACTTAAATTAACCTTTTGACCGGACGCTCTCTCATATATACTGATGATATCAGCAATCTTAGAGCATTCCTGCAGATTAGCTCGTGCCAACAAAATACTGTCATCCGCGAAAAAGAGATGAGATATACTCGGGGCCTGCTTACAAATTTTTACACCATGAATTGACTTTTCCCTTTCAGCTTTTGTGAGCAACATTGAAAAAACATCAGCACAAAGTAAAAATAAGTAAGGAGAGATCGGATCACCTTGTCGAAGCCCTCTCCATGGGATAATTTGACCCACCACTTGGTTATTCAGCTTAAAAGAAAAAGATACACTCTGAATGCAGTTCATTATTTTTTGGATCTAAGGCACCGCAAAACCAAATTTTACCATCACATGGTCCAGAAAACTCCACTCCACCCTATCATAGGCCTTTGTCATGTCAAGTTTCAATGCCACCGTTCCGTCCCTACCATCCCCCTTTCTCTTCATATAATGAAAGATCTCAAACGCAATAAGAGCATTATCTGTAATCAAACGCCATGGAACGAAAGCGCTTTGATTAATAGATATCAATTGTCCCATACACTGTTTTAACTTATTCGCCAACGTTTTGGACACAATTTTATATAAGACATTACACAAACTAATGGGACGGAACTCTGTCATCCGCTTCGGATCTGCGCACTTAGGAATGAGAACAATGCAAGTTTTATTGGCCTCTGAAATATCAGCTTCTCCTCGCCACCATTTCTGCACAAAACATATAACATCTGGACCAACAATATGCCAAAATTTCTGGAAAATAAAGCATGCATTCCATCCATCCCCGGAGCCTTATTAGGGTGCATCTGAAATAATGCAACCCTGACTTCCTCCCCACTCGGTTCGGTCAGCAGCTCCCTGTTCATCTCCTCCGTTACCTTCGTCTCAATACCTGCCGTGGCTGCCTCAAAGTCGCAAGGGTTGTCTGTAGCAAACAACGTCTCAAAATAATTAGTAATAACCCCTTCGAGCTCCTCTTTCGACTTCATCCAAACGCCTTCATCAGAAAATAATCCTTTGATCGTATTATTTTTTCGCCTTTGGCTCGCTTTATGGTGGAAATAAGATGTATTTCTATCGCCATCAAGTAATTCATTAGTGCCGGCCCTTAAGTGCCATTAGGATTCCTTAAGTCTGTACAACTCATCTAGAGCATTAGTAACCTGGTGCATTCGTTCAATGATCCGCCCATCAGGAGTTTTCTCTTGTAAATTGTGTAAGTCACGTTCAGCTGCAAGAATCCGCTTCTGGATATCCCCGAATGTGACCCGCGCCCAGCACGCTAAAGAGTTAGCCACTCCGGATACCCGTGAATGAATATCATCACCCACATTTTCCTTCCAAGCATTACCCACAACCTTTTCACATTCATCATTCGACAGCCAAAGAGATTCAAACTGAAACAATTTTCCTTTTCTATGTCGCGTCTTATCTCTCCCAAACTTCAGTAAAATCCGTGCATGGTCAGATTTGTATATTGGAAAATGTATCACCTCCGAAAATTGAAACATCGTGCACCATGAATTATTTGCCATGTATTTGTCCAACCTTTCCTTCACAACCGTTTCAACCGAGTTTCCCCTTTGCCATGTGAAAATATTCCCCTTGAAACCCAAATCCACCATACCACAGTCATCAATCGCACTCCTAAAAGCATCCATCGCGCGTTCCCCTCTAATCGCTCCACCATATTTTTCGTGTAAGCCTGTAATTTCGTTAAAATCGCCAAACAGCACAGTAGGAATATTAGCATTACCACACAGCGCATCAAAGCCCATGTGTGACATTTGTGTGCCGCCTCCGCCCACCCGTACACACCAACAACACGCCTCATTACCACATCATGCTCATCACAAATATCCGCTTCAATATGGTGAGCGGAAAAAGATCTAATAATCACGTTAAGATCATGCCACCACAACCCCATTCCTCCCGATAAACCCACACTACCAAAACACAACCCCTTATCGAACCCACATCGTCGTCTAACATCCTCTAACTTTTGCTTATCAATCATGGTTTCCATCAGAAAAACTAAACTCGGCCTATCTCTCCAGCACCAGTCCCGGAGAGTATTAACTGTACAAGGGTTGCCAAGCCCTTGACAGTTCCAACTTAATATTTTCATTGCTCTTCGCGGGGCTGGATTTGACCAACCTCCGCTACTGTCAAAGAGCCATAACTCTCGTCCATATCAACATATTCCTCCAACACCGGATCCCGACATACACGCTTCCCCATGCCCCCTGCCTCATCAGCCTTAACTAGCTCATTCCCAGCACAATCCTTCCGTTTCTCCCTCCTTGGTCCAATCTGCTCCACATGTAATACCTCCTCCACCTTCCTACTTACCCTACGAACCTTCTTTACCTTGTGTGACTTAGTGGACGATGTACAGCCCATCGAAAAGGTCCACAAAGGTTTTGATAGATCTTGGCCAGCATCCATCAAACTTCCATCCCCCTTACCTATACACACCTCCACTCCATCCCCTGGCATACAGCTCCGACCCCTCTCCTCCACATTCGTTTCTATCACCCCCTCATTTTGTCCACCCACAGTTACATTATCATGATTGCCCACCCCTTTATCGTCTCATTATACGAATCCTCCATACCCTCACGCCCAGTATCCCCATCACCTTCAGCGCCCTTCTCGTGTGCACAATTCAGTAACTTGGATATCACTTTTGTCTTAGGCGAGCCATTTGATGACGAGACCTCATGCGCTCCTTTACACACAAATAACCGCTTCTGCCCCTTCAGAAGCAACTCAGTATCCACCAGATATTGCGACCGCCCCCTTCGTGGCGTTGCCTTCAACCACAGCCCCCATCCCAACTCCTTCTCTCCTTCGTTCTCCGTAGCTTCTTGACAATCTTTCTCATGGTGACCCATCCTCCCACACATAAAGCAAAAGAAAGGTAGTCGTTCGTATTTAAATTCAATAGTCACCACATTATTGTTCTTATTTTTGATTTTTTGAAACCTACGTAGAGGCTTATGGACATCAACAAGGACACGAACCCTACAGAATTTTTCCAGCCCTAACTCGTCGTTTTCGATCTCCAGTATTGTCCCCATAGAAGACGCTATGGTGTTAATATCCTCAGGTGAACGACAATTAAAAGGCAGATTATGTATACGTACCCAGAACGGCGAAAACGAAAGCGATACATCGGCAGGTTGCTCATTACCCGTAACTTCATTCAATAGCAAAAGCTGTTGGTCAAAACACCAAGGACGTCCAGCCAAAACTTTGTCTTTGTCCCGCCAATGGAAAAATTGAAAGACAAATAAATTCAATTCAATAGCTTTAATGACAACTTTCTGCTGTACACCCCAAGATTGAATCATCGTACGCTTAAAGGCTTTTATATTAAAAGCCTTACTAGTCAATAGTTTTCCAACCAATCGTAATGAGAGTTTGTCATCCATCTCAGGGGAAACATCATTCCCAAGATCAATAATCGAACTTTCATCATCAGTGATTTTGAGTTTAGTGCAGCGATCAATTAATTCTTCCGCCATAGATAGCGAAAGATAAACCCTAGCAAGGGGGTTCGGCCTTTTTTCGCAAGGGAGAGAACTTTCCTATCTTTCAAGGGAGTAGATCCAAACAGTTTCTCACTATTTAAATGGGACTTATTTTTCACCACTTGCTAGTAATATGGAAGGACTATACCTCCGGTGCTTATATTTCACTCTGTTAAACGCACTGAGCCACTGACAGTATGGAAGAACTGATATCTGTGTTACCTTCTCTTCTAATATATCTTTTGAGCATCTCTTCCATATTAAGTACGTAAAACTAACATTATGTAGGATGTAAAGATATTTGTGAAAATCACTGGTCTTGATAAGCTCAAAGACATGGACATCAGTATAACATACATTTTGGGAGTTGTCCATGGGAATCTCATAATATGCAGGGGAGGAGGCCTTCATATATTTTCTTAGTTTTTTGTGGAAGGAATTAGGGATTTATGAGCTGAAGGGGTCATTTCCCAGAGTGAAACTGAAAGGGGGAGTGCTGCTACCTTTACTATTGAAGGTGATAGTGGTTAGTTGGAATATCAAGGATTAGGCTTTGGGTGTTTGAGAGAAGAGCATGCCAGATACCCTTTTTACTTTCAAGACTTTCTCCTGATGATGTTTTCCTCTGGAAAACTAAGCTTGGTCCTCTTGATATATCTTATGTTATCAGGGTTTCTAGTTTTTAAGGGGTGTTCTTAAAACTTGGATACAGTCGGAACAGTTGTGGAGATGATTTGAGGCTGTTGTGGCCTCTTATCTTTGTAAGCTCAAAAACCTTTATAATGCAGTTGAGATGCGATGATGCAGCCAAGATTCAATACCATGGTTTGAGGACTGGGGATACCTATCTGTTGGCGGAGGGGTTTAAGGGGTGTTATTATCTAAGTTGCTAGAGCTACTGGTAAAATTTTGGCTCTTAGAGCATTTTCTTTTTGTCCTTGTTAGCTTTTTGCACCAGGTAAGGCATGTATGTCCTCAAGTAATGATCCATTATCTAAGATACTAGAGGCTAGAGCTGCTGGTAAGATGTAGAGCTCTCAAAGCTTTTTATTTGTCATTGTTAGCTTTTTGCACCATGTAAGGGTAATTCATGAATTTTCTCAACTAATGTCGATCTCAATGTGGTCCTCATCTATGGTTCTATGATGATCTGGAAAATTGAGGTATCTATGTTCTTTGCTGGCCCATTCGTGGAAGTCTTGATGTTTCCCAGCTAACTTCTAAGAAGAGATCGGGCAGGTCTAGGTAAAAATAAATTATGAGGGGTTTTGGCTCTCACGACTGTGATTGCTTATTGATGATGAACAATACACTTTATGTAACTCTTAAGTAGGACCATTGTTTTTGTGTTGATGATTGGTTTAGACAGTTTCCACATATGGTGTAACTGTATAAGTCTAGGCAGTGCAATTTGTATTTAACGTTTGATATTTGCTTTTTTTATATTATTACATTGAGTCTACTCGGCTTTTTTTTGGATATCTTCTTTCCGTTTAGAGAAAATGCAGGTTACTTGTTATTAACTAAGGATAAAGCTTTGGATTGGTGGGCTAGAGTGAGGTGGAGTGTTGATAGAGCCTTAGGGTTACAAGTTATTTGAAGTTCATGAAAGATATGCTTATTGTTCAGAATAAAGAGGTCTTGGGAGATATCAACGCCTTGAAAGACACCATTGGAGACATTGCCTATTAAAGCCTGAAAAGACCGCATTGGTGGCATTGAAAAATAGGGCTTGTACTCGCTGAGCTGTAGAGGAAAGTCATTACAATGAGAAATCCTCTAGAGCATTTAAGCCTTAAGGAAGAAGGAGCATGAATCAACAATGAGAGGGAAATGAGCTAAGGAGGGGGAAATCTATTCTGGACTCTTCATTAAGGGGGTAATCATGGAGAAGGAGTTTCATCAAGGAATCGGAAGGCAATATCAGTTGTTGTGGTTAAAGAATAAGAAACTATTGTGAAGGAGACCATATATCTCTATCACAGTACGTAGATCAGCAATGGTGCTGATGGGAAATTTGTTCATGGCAAGGCAGTTTATTGAGACAAAAAAAAGCACTCAACTTTCAAGTTTAGGTAAGTGCTAAGTGTACCTTGTTTATAAGTTGAAGCTACTCAGCAACAGGCATTTCTCTTCCAGTCATGTCGAATCAAATACATCAGACTATAGCAATTAGAAAACTAAGGGATTGACGCTGTTGTATACATGATTTTTTAAGTCTTTCTTGTATGTCTTTTTGGGGTCAGTTCTTATATTAATGATTTAGGGATGTAGGAAGAACTTCATGCAAGAGGTGCAAGAGAGATTTTGTAAAAAGTTGTTGCCAGAAAAGAAGTGGTTAAATATTTACTTATTTCTTTTTGTTTGTTTTAGCTTGGGGACAACAGGTCTCTCAAGTAGAACTAGTCTACTTGAGAACACTGTAACTAGGAAGATCAATGTGCTTAGCTCCTCTTTAGGTTATGTGGTTAGATTGGTATGATAGAAATTACGGAGAACTTTGAGGAATAAAGTAGTATACTATGTGTCTATATGGCGATTCTTTGAGCTTGAATTGGTGCTTATATGGTATAATGTATCGGATTATTAGCATGGCTAGCATGCTGCTTTATATATAGTGTTATACTACTATGTTTTGTATAAGAGGACCCACTGTCATCTTTATCTTCGTTTTGTATACTGCTTTCCTTGTTGATAAATTTATTTTCTTGTCAAAAAGAAACTTGAGAATTCATGATGAAAAGAAAATAACTAATGGCTTTGTTTCTAGTTAGGTTTATCTTATTTCTCATGTGCATGATCCCTATCATCTTTTGGCAGTTCATTCGTTCCTTGAAGGATAACCTGAATGCTGAGGTCGCTTTGGGTACTGTCACGAATGTGAAAGAAGCTTGTGCTTGGCTTGGTTATACCTATCTATTCATAAGGATGAAGATGAATCCTTTGGCTTATGGAATTGGATGGGATGAGGTATCAATTTTGAACCGTTCATTTCTATCTGGTTCTAAGTTTTGGGACTGAGTTGTAGCTGGATTTCTGCATGTGTGAAGTAGTAGAATTATCTTTGGCAGAGTAATGGAGCCGTTTACCATGAATTTAATATGTCTATGGAACTTTTCAGTTAGTACCTGTAAACTTTATGCATTCCTGTTCCACCTTATTATGACTGAAAGGCATCTGCTGTTACTATTCTGTTTTTTGTTGTTACTTTTCTGGTTTATCCATTTCATTGAGCTGTGTGGCACTTGATTTGCTTTTCCTCTTATTTTTTTTTTTTCAAGCCAACAAGTGATTACCTTTATTGGGAAGGACACAATCCGTTTGATTACATGTGTTTGCCACTAAATGAGTTTTATAGTAGAGTCTAACTTGCATGTCTTTGCCACCTATTGCTTGCTTGGCTTTTTATTCCGGGCTCAGAAATAAAATCTAAGTTCTGCTCGATTAGTTTATTTAGGATCTTTCATGTATTCTGGTTTATTTGTATTAACAGGTGGTTGCGGACCCGTCTTTGGGTTTGAAACAAAGAGCTTTTATAACAGATGCTGCTCGTTCCCTCGATAAAGCGAAGATGATGCGTTTTGATGAGAAAAGTGGCAATTTTTACTGTACCGAGCTTGGTCGTATTGCTAGCCATTTTTATATCCAATATTCCAGCGTGGAAACTTATAATGAAATGTTAAGACGGCATATGAGTGATAGTGAGGTAACTTGTCATGTTAATGTATCCCTATATTATTGAGTTGATAGACTGATAATTCACTCATCTGCTTCACTCCATTACTAAAAAAAGGTTTAACGATCTAGGGGGGAAAAGAAGATTCCAAATTTGTTGAGTTTGCTACTGCTTTGCGAGTTGTTGGGGGGGGGGGGTTTCAATCTTAGATTTCACGCATTTAAGACATTTCTCACTCATAAGCCACCCAGAATTTGTTTACAGAGGCATTAGTCCTTGGTGCTCTTTTGATTGGTAGAGATTGGAATGGAACGGTACTGTTTATGAAATATTTTGCATCAGGATCCGCTGAATATGATTCTGTTTTATTCTTTTTATTGGCTCACTATTTCTTCTGTTCTACTGTTTGTAGGTTATTGATATGGTTGCTCATTCTTCTGAATTCGAAAACATTGTTGTTAGAGAAGAGGAACAAATGGAATTAGAAGCTTTAGCTCGTGAATGCCCATTAGAAATCAAAGGTGGTCCCTCCAGTAAACATGGGAAAATTTCTATTCTCATTCAGGTACATTTGGTCTCTGTGAACTTATAAAACCTCTCTGTTATATCATGGCTGTCGTGCTTTGCCTTTTATGCTATCTACGCCTCTTTTCATCCACTAAAAGTCTATTATTTCTCTTCTATTGGCGTATTGTTGACCATTGACCAGTGATAGAGTATTAATAGATAGTAGTTGTCTTTCTTAAAACCTGGGATTTTCAACTATGACAATATTTTTGAAATGGAGTGACTAGTTTACATTTTGTGAATTCAATGATTATTAAGAATATGGCATATTATGTTCATGTCTTCCTTTGCAGTTATATATATCACGAGGATATATAGAGGCATTTTCATTGATCTCTGATGCTGCTTATATAAGTGCAAGTTTGGCTCGTATTATGCGTGCTTTGTTTGAGATTTGTTTGCGGAGAGGATGGTCTGAAATGTCAGCTTTCATGTTAGAATACTGCAAGGCTGTTGACCGTCAAATCTGGCCCCACCAGCATCCACTCAGACAATTTGACAAGGATATCTCCTTAGAGGTTTTCTGTGTGTTTTACTGCTTTTCTACAGTTTAATTGTTGTAAATTAATGGTTGATAAACAGTGGTGCTGTGTATTTTAGATATTGAGGAAGCTCGAAGATCGAGGGGCTGATCTGGATCGCCTATATGATATGGAGGAGAAGGATATTGGAGCTCTTATTCGTTTTGCTCCTGGAGGGAAGGTAGTTTTTTGTCAAGTTGTACGAAGTCTCTCATGTTGCTAGGAACTTTAATTTTCTCTGGATTTGCAGACAGTGAAGCAATATCTTGCTTTATTTCCAATGGTCCAATTGTCAGCTACTGTCAGTCCTATCACGAGAACTGTTCTAAAGGTGATTTCTGTTCATCACAAGGGCACCTTTTAATGGCAGATTGCTTCTGGATAAAACCTTCTAATGGCAGTTCTGAACCTGTTGTTGTATCCATCGCCAGGTTGATTTGCTTATATCCCCTGATTTCATATGGAAGGATCGCTTCCACGGTGCTGCTCAGAGGTGGTGGATACTTGTTGAGGTGTCATGCTTGCTTCAAGTTCCTGATTTGTTCAATTATTTAGTTCATTTAAGTAGAAAATCACCAAACAATTTTCATATCAGGGGAAAGTTTCATTTAATTGTTTTGGCAAGAACTTGTGTCATCTTTATCCTTTGCCTTTTCATCCGTATAATCGTTGTATCTCTGTTTACTTTATTCCCTTTTTTACCCTAAATGGTTTAACGCCTTCACATGTTTGATGAAATATTGTCTCAGAAAATATTAGCCCATTCACTAATAAGATGACAATATTAGATAGTTTGATGGAATATTGTGTCATAAAATTCCGTTATTGTAAGAGCTTTACAACTATGTGGTTATTTATAAGAGTAGTTTGTAGATGGCACTAAGCATGGGGAAACCATCACAAAATATTGATGTTCCTCTTGCAAAGCAGAGAAAAAATATGTGCAGCTTGCAGATGGCATTAAGTTTGTCCATTCAATATTTAAATTGCTTCAATTGTCTGCGAATTTCTTAACCAACTCATTGTGTTCTATGGTCTTATTTGTTGGATTGCTTTTGCTTCTGAAAGTTATAGATCTGAAAATCCAATAATGGACTGAGACTGCTTATGACTTGTTGTAACTTCATATGTGCCAATTTAGAGTGTGTGCATTAATTGTGCAAGTAAACATTCTTTGTTTGATGATGGTTCATTGTTGGCTTTGAAATATTAAATTTATAACTTCTATCTTGACATTGCATTTAAAACTGAAAATAAATACCATCTTTAGCTGACAATCTGTATTTCTCACTTATTGAGGATCTTGTTTTAAACAGGATTCTGAAAATGACCACATATATCACTCGGAGCTCTTCACACTTTCGAAGAAAGCTGCAAGAGGAGAGCCTCAAAAGCTCTCTTTTACTGTGCCGATATTCGAACCACATCCGCCACAGTACTATATTCGCGCTGTTTCTGATTCTTGGCTGCAATCTGAATCTTTTTACACAATATCTCTTCACAATCTGGCGTTACCTGATGTATACTAAATCTTTTACTTTTTTCTTTTTGATTTTTTTTCCGCTGCCTCCAATTGGCTGCATCAACTGTTTTGCCTTCTCTAGGGGAAATCACTTTCTTTTTCTTCTTCTACTTATCCAGGCTCACACTTCCCACACTGAATTGCTTGATTTGAAGCCTCTACCAATAACTTCACTTGGTAACCCGACGTATGAATCCTTGTACAACTTTTCACACTTCAATCCAATTCAGACACAGGTCTGCATCTTGTCTATTGTTTCATAATGTGGTGTAAAATTTTTCAGTGATGCTAGTCAAGTGATACCTTTGTGGTGTTTCACAGGCTTTTCACGTCCTGTATCACACAGACAACAGTGTTCTCTTAGGAGCTCCAACAGGAAGTGGAAAAACTATATCAGCTGAGCTTGCAATGTTCCGCCTTTTCAATACTCAGCCTGATATGAAGGTTAGGTTTTGGATCTGTTTTTCGATCACATTCACTGAATTCTCTCTCATATCTAATTTGAGAGGTCTTCTCAAAGCTGTTTTAAAGCTTAATGTAATCAGTTGTCATGTCATACAAGATTACTGTACAATATAGATTTTATTTAATTATTCTAGCAAGAGAGTGACATATATTTTGTTCTGGGCTCTTACTTTTCTATACTCTCGGTTCTTCCATTACTATGTGTGTATGACTACATTTGTGTATCCCTAGATTCCTTGTATATATATTCTCTTGTGCAGCACTCGAAATGTTTTAAATAGTGATTTGTCATTCCTTCTCTTGTTTGTATTTGCATAGTCCGTGTCATCTTCAATCGTGTCTTCGAGTCAGTTGTGTATCAGCTAAAGTGAAAATTGTGGTAAACTTTTTTGAGTGTGCCTTGGCGCAAAGTTGGCTTTATGATTAACATGGAGAAAGGTTTACATGACTTTCTGGTAGGTTTCTGTTGTCAGCCTAGCATCTCTAACATTTCGTGTTTGTATCCATGCAGGTTATCTATATTGCACCCTTGAAGGCCCTTGTCCGAGAAAGAATGAATGACTGGAGAAGAGGGCTTGTCACTCAGCTGGGGAAATCCATGGTTCTGCTCTTCATACTTTCTGTCCAGTTGCTTTGAAGAGAGGATTTGGTTGGTTGTTTCTTATGTGTGTTGAATGGCTTTTGAAACGATGTGTCTGATCAGGTTGAAATGACTGGTGATTATACTCCAGACTTAATGGCCCTTCTATCAGCAGACATCATCATTTCCACTCCTGAGAAGTGGGATGGAATCAGCCGTAACTGGCACACTCGAAGCTATGTTAAAAAGGTTAAGTCATTTCACACTTTTCTTTATGGTTTATTATAATTAACATCTCTTCTGTGCTTCCCTTTTCTCTCCGATTGATTGTCTAAGATACAATGTAAATATGTATCGGAAATAAATGTTCATGTGCTGTGTGGATTAACTTTCTCATTGCTTTCAATTATTATACTTAGAACCATTAAAACTTGTTTGGGCTTCGCTATTTCACCTGATAAACCATTATCTGAATTTCTCCGAACTGATTAGCCCTTATAAAATATCTGAACCTGTCTTTTGTGTGGATTGAACCTGGTTATCCCTTATCTGACTTTAGAAACCTATTTTTTTAAGGTCGAATAAACAAAGCCTTACCCCCAGTCTGTCTAGTGTCACTTCTTTCCTTGCTACTGTCATTCCCTTCCTCTGTCTCACTTGTTGTCAAGGATCTAGATTGGCAAGTTTTCACAGTTTCACACTCATAAGAGCTGGTATTGCATAAGACTGATGTATGGTGAGATTGGATCAAAATCTTATAGGATATGGGATGACTTCTATGAATGAATTATGTAGGACTTTATGCACAGTAAGATTTGATAGATATGTCTTTTATTCTTTTATTTTCTTTGTTTCAAAATGTTCCATTACTTGATATGTAGGTAGGGCTTATGATTTTGGATGAGGTTCACCTTCTTGGAGCTGATCGTGGACCAATTCTTGAGGTAATGATTTGGGTATGGTTGATATATGTCACCAATGCATGTATGATGTCACTTGTAAGTTCCAATGTCTCTCAACTTGTTAATGACATGTTCATATTAGGTGATAATGGAAAAGTGAACGTATAGGTCTATGATCCAACAGTTGAGAAACCATTATTAGAGTAATGTACAGTGAGGAAAAGAAAAAGTGGAATGGGAAATGATAACCTTCGGCCAGATAAGTTACATTTGAATATCTATATACCTTTTAGTTCGACCCAAATATTTTGACAAAGATTAAGATTATTAGATTCAGCCTGCAGGTCCCCTAGATTTAGAAAGCACGCTTCGTAATATAACCCTCTGCTCACCGATGTCAATCAGGCATACTTGAGACGTGAGACCGAAGGTGCAACTACAAGGTGCATCCAAGAGGCTCCCTATCCCTGCCTCTTCATTCTTCATCTTATTTGTTTGGTTCCTTTCTCCCCCTCATCTCTTGTGCCCTCTATCAACACTACTTGAATCTAACTGAAAAATTAGTTTACTTTTGTAATATATGAATTTTAAATTAGATACAAGGCTTTGTTAAATTAGTGAGCAACATGTGTGGCTGTGCTCCTTCGCCTCACACCTTGTGCCTCAGCATCAGAACCTGCTGCTGATTCGAGCACCTCATAATGTTCAAAACAAAGAAAGGAAGGCTCGACAGTGCCACCAAAGTACCATAGGAGTTGGGAAGAAGTTTTACAAGGGTTTTAAATCCATATAAATGTAAGTCATCAAGGTGTGAGCTGGAATTCGGGAAAGGAACTTAAGTAAAAGGCAGGTAACAAAACTTAAGAGCAAACTAATTGCCTCATTGAGTGTATATTTCGAAGAGAAGAACAAATACATATACCTGACATTACAAAGGGAATCCCCTCCTCCCAACAGTGCTGCTAAGAAGTTTATCATGTCATTCTTGCTCGTCCCCCCATACAAGGATCTTGGTCTTAGGGAGATCGAACCCTAGCCTCCTTAATAGGAACATTAGGACTGGAAGTTTTATATGAATTTCAAACAATTTATTGCATCCTTTGTATGCATGGACTAGGAACTGCATTGCAAAGGAAAAGGTCTTAATTACAGCTTGGCCTGTTAAAACCACCTAGGTTAGAATCTCTCAACACAACTGAAGGGATGCAAATTGAACCCTGTTCATGACGATAGTACTACGACATACTAACTCCGCTATGTTGGTTTTTCTTACTCTCTTGCTTGAGCAAATTGTCTCTGGGTTTGCTGCAAGGACTTCACTCCTGAATCTGAAGCTAAACTCTGCTGGTTAAACTGTTGAGAATCAGATATATCACTTGCTTTTCTGTTGTTACTTCATATCTAGTTAGTCATTTTTGATCTGCTTCATCTGATGTTCTGTCATGCAATTCATTATCTATCATTTCTTTGACTTGCTAATGTCAGATTGTGCCCTTTTAGGTCATTGTTTCGAGGATGAGATATATATCATCACAAACAGAACGTTCAGTTCGATTTGTGGGTCTGTCAACAGCTTTAGCAAATGCTGGGTATGGAATTATGTCCTTCAGTAACTTTTTGCTCTTTTCCTTTTGTGCCTGACAATGCCTTTGTGTGGCAACTGTAGTTGTTGAGTGATTGTCTGATTGCCGTTGTTCTTAGTAGTATTGCAGCATAAATTGTAATGAAACCGATTAGCTTATGTAGGAAAAAGGGAGCAGGGAGGGAACCTCATTTTACTTTGACAAATGAGGTAGCGAGTTTGACACCAGAGTCTGTATAACTGAAATATCTGAAAGAACATTTTTTTTTCTATTGGCCATACTTGTCCTGGTGGCTGGTGGTGAGGCTTCAATGACTTGTGTTGTTGGATCAGCATAAAATATGCTTTTATAGCCTACTGTATCAAGAAGTTGATAGTACGTTTAATACATATGAGTGAAAGCTTCTGTGACTAATGAAAATATTATGACTCCAACCTTAATGTGACTCTAATGAAGAAGTGTTGTGGCTCCAACCTTAAAAAAATAATTTATTTTTATTTTTATGATTCTCTAAATAAATATCTCTGGACCTTGTATGAGATTGTATAATATGATTTGATTATTTTCATGAGGAGCTTTTCCCGTTGTTTCTCTGACTTGTAGAAATTTGGCTGACTGGCTGGGGGTCGGTGAAATTGGACTCTACAATTTCAAGCCTAGTGTGCGACCTGTACCACTTGAAGTGCATATTCAGGTCAGTGAAGTAGTTTAATTATAATGTCGGTTTAGCATTTGATCATGAAGATAGTGATGTTTACAAAAGTGCCTAAGCTTAATATAGTTCTATTCCTCATTCTATTTCCTCATTGAGAATATCGGGAGTTTAAACCTTCGATCTCCTCAATCTGCTCCATGTGCTATGCTAAAAGCCTGTTGCATTGTTACTGTATTTTGGAGAACTTCGGTTCCTCCTTATCTTTTAACTTATTAAACTTTTCTTCATCTTATAAAAGCAGTCTATTTGTCCTGCCTTTTCTGATATACTCATCTAACAGTTCTGCCACCCCAATGTCCATGAATCGAAAACCTAACGAACAGGAAAAATAAAGAAAGATAGAAGGAACATCTCTAAAAAAGTGGTAAGCATCTATAAAAATATGCAGCTGGATGCTTGATTTGGTGACTTGTTCCAAGGGGAAAAGAAAGCAAAGATCATCTTGGATAAGTATCTGGTTTCTTGACCAATTATATTATTACATATACTTCAAAGGGGGCAACTTGTGATCTGGTCTGAAAATAGGGAGGAATGATGCATATATCTCATGTTAACTTCCAACTTTGGCTCTTGTCTCACTCATTATAGTGGTTAATAACATGGCACATGCATTAAACTAGCGTGCGTTTGATCTTAGTCTTGCTCAGTCTGTTGGAAATTTACACTTAAGGACTGGGTCTGGGTCTGGGTCTGGGTCTGGCCTCATGGGCTTTTATCTTCATGTGACTTGGTAGATTTGTTTGTAAGGTCAAGCTTCTGTATAATATTAATGTAATGAAGGGATGTACGAGAAACACCAAGGGAGTGTCACCCGTGTACAAAAGGAAGGCTAAGGATATAATAGCTCATGCCTTTGAGCTATTACGATTCATGAAGCCATTTATCAAAAATTAAGAAATGTCAAGTATCAAGCAGAAGTGCAGAACCTAATAGTTGACTCCAACTATACAAAATCCTAAAAAAAAGGAAACTTTTAACGTTGACAAGCGGTGGCATTTCACAAAAAATTTGTTTTCTCTTTCTTCCAGTACGCTGCTGGATTAGCAACAGAACCATCTTCCAGACTAAGGTTTACCCCGCTCATCAAGCTCAAGGCTAATGGTAATTGATAAGTGCCAAAGAAAAAGAACCCAAGAACAAAAGAATAGAAGAGGATTAACAGACTCTTCCTCCTTCCGAGGTGAACTACAAGCTACAACAGCTTGCAATGACATCCACCTTAGAAAAAACGCAAGCTTTAGGAGAAGCTTTTGTCCTCCATCAATAGCAAGGTAGATCAGGGAAACATTGCTCTCAAATAAAATGCCAAAACCCTTGACTGAGCTAGACAACTCGTGTCAGGTCTCCAGACCATTCTTTCATCCTGGTCCAAATCATCTTCTTCAACAGGTTGACGTTTCAAAAGCCTCGAGAAGAAATCTTCTTGCTAATTATTAGGAAGTCTTGGAAAATTAACATTCTAATACTATATGAACTTCTTTGGGGAGCATTTGGATCACAAAGTTGAGGGTTCAATTATGTTTGAATACATCAAACCCATACTTAATGTTTGATTCAAGCAATATACCAAAACTGACTTGGTTCACATTTAAGAATCAAGGAATGAGTTTGAATTCAAAAGGGATGAAGTGAAAGGTGGTGGAGGAATGAGGAACGGAGGAGAAGGGGGAGAAAGACGGAAGCTGGCAGGGAGGAAGGGCGGAATAGGAAGACATGGGGGAAGAGATGGGATCTGGTTGGTGAAGATGATGAAGGAGGTGCTAGGAAAGAGGAAGATGAAATATTGGGAGAGAGAGAGAGAGAGAGAGAAATGGGAGTTCGAGCCAGACCGTACAAGGCAAAAACATGCTGGAAACACAATTATGAGATTTCCTCTTCAAGAAAATGTCTTTGTGGTGTAATGCTATGGGTGTATCTCCGAGCTAGGGTAGGAGTTTCATTAGGGCCAGCTGGGGCCTGGCCCCTAAAAAACCCAAATAAAATGTGATCCACGGATGAAAGATGGCCCCAAAATTTGCAAAGCCAATTGAGATTAGTAGACTGAGTAACATAGGTTATAGGACTATAGGAGTAAGGAAAAAAGAATAAGTTATAAAGCTCCGTATACTCTGACACACCTACAAGAAGGCATATTCTCTATTCATCACTATCACACTGCAAATATGACACATTTGCAACAAAGACCTTATTGTTATTTTTCTTTTTTTATTTATCTAATAATTTTCTTCTTAATCTTGCCCTTTTTGAATAATATTATTAACAGAGTATCTAGCAGGAATTGATGTTACCTGATCCTAAAAGAATCAAAATTTTAACTTAAGAAATCCGAACATGGAGTATAGTAAATTTAATCATATTTACTCTTCATTTTTAGTATTTGTAAATTAATATAAACGTAAATTGTTTAATGTTTATTGTGTTCTTTTGTATAATAATTGGTTAAATAAGTAATACCCCCTGTGTTTCTATGTTTTGGATATCTATTAAAGTATGATTATTTGAGGATTAAAATGGGTCTTATAATGTGGTCTAAGAGAGGGAAAAGTAGGGTAGGCAATATAGAAAAATATATTACAAAAAAAATAAAGTGAAAATGATTAGGAAATACGGTTGGGAGTATGTTATTATTAGAATCAATATAATTTTATATAATCAAATATTTAAATTTTCTTGACCCCCAAAAGAAATTTCTTCAAGATCCACCTCTTAGTGTGGTCTGTATGCAATTTTCTTGGTAATTTTGTCTGTATCCAAATAAAAGAATAGAGTTGCACATGTACTTAATTTCTTTTTATTGCAAACCTTATGCGATATGTCATATTATATGTATGTTCACATGTTTTAGTTTTTTTGGTAATTGATCTTTTAGTTGCTTGATACCTTTCCACTTTACGAGATTATTGTTAGAATACGAGTATTGTAAGAGGATTGTTAGAGGTGACTGGCTATCTGCTGCTTCTCATAAATAGGGATACCCTGGGAAGTTCTATTGTCCAAGGATGAATAGCATGAATAAACCTGCATATGCTGCTATCTGTTCACATTCACCTACAAAACCAGTTCTTATATTTGTTTCATCCCGGCGACAAACAAGGCTAACAGCTTTGGACCTAATTCAGGTATGGAGTATGCTCAAACAGGTCCTTTTTTTTCCAATTTCTCCTTGTTCTGAGTGTATGGCTGCTTATATATTCCTAATTAATTTTGTAACTTAGTATGCCGCATCTGATGAGCATCCGAGGAAGTTCCTGAGTATTTCTGAAGAAGAGTTGCAGATGATTCTTTCCCAGATCACAGATCAGAACCTGAGGCATACCTTGCAGTTTGGTATTGGTTTGCACCATGCTGGATTGAATGACAAGGATCGATCTGCAGTTGAAGAATTGTTTGGAAACAACAAAATTCAGGTCTGTAAGCTCAAAAGCTTTATTTCATGTGTTGCGAAATTCTGGTATACTTGTTTCGACATGGAACTCATCCACCTTGCTTTCTCTTTCTATGGTTACCTTGTAGCTTTTCTGAGTTCCATAATGGAGATTTCTATGATTATTGAGTTTAAACATTTTGATAGGTATTGGTGTCAACTAGCACGTTGGCCTGGGGTGTGAACCTTCCTGCACATCTTGTTATTATCAAGGTTAGAAGATAATTTTTTACATTTGCAATCGTATTGTTCGTAGAACTGCCATTACTATTGCAGGAGGGTGTGAGGATAACGTAGAGTTATTCTAAATGATAGATTGTCATATATGATGTTATTGTTCTAATAGAAGTCTAGTACTGGGAGATATGATTAAAGCTAATAGGATAGAATTAGGAGATATAGCTTATCTATTATACAACTAGGAGTCTAGTTGGATATACATTAGGAGTTAGTGTTTAGTAAGATTTTCTAACCTTGTAGTATAAGTACCTGATTGATTAATGAGAAAAGGAGTGACCAATATTGATATTGGCGTTCCCGTTTATGATTATTATTTCCCTCTTCCAAACTTAACAGTTAGGCTGCTGTACACAATCTCGCTATGAAGTATATAAGTCCTATCGTTATCGTTTACATTTCCTTTTAATTTTGTAAGTAACTGACATCTGGGGTATTGAGTATTTGCCGGCCTCTTAATTTCTTGGGAGCCTATATGGGTAGTCATAAGTTAGAAGAGAGAAAGGGGAAAGAGAGGTGTTGATGGTATGGAGTCTATGGACAGCCGGAGAGGTGAGGGAAGAAGAAATCTTCTTGTGTTTGTTTCATTTGTAATCTATATGTTATATGCATACAGTATTTTTAGCTTTCCTGATTTTTCTCATAGATAGTCTGGACCTGATCCTGTTTAACTACCAAATAATTTCTTTTTTTTGTTGCTCAATTCTCATTAATAGTGGTGAAATGATATTTTAGCAACTCTGGAAAAAAAAAGGAATGGATAGTATTTGATGAGAAAGCAAGGTGTATATTACAATCGAAATGCTTGACGCTTATTTTATTTCCTTTCATGAAGATATATTGTCATGGGATTCATTACTAGTCAAATGACTTGGTTGATAACCTTATGTGCCTCTGTTAATAAAGAAGGCGATTTATGCCTATAGATTAATGGTTTTCCCTTTCTCTCTTATGGATGGTGCATGTAATGGGATTTGCTATAAGATCTTGGACTCCTAACCCTCACCCTACAAATGAATCTAAAACTGATGGCTGATTGTCACAAATTCCACTTCCACCAGACATGACCATGAAATTAAGCAATTCAACTTTTGTCCTTGTTTCCCTTGGTCATCTTCTTTAGTACCCTCTACGCTAGAGTGTCAGTTCATGTTAATTACATGACTTTCCATGTTTAATGCAGGGAACAGAATATTTTGATGGGAAATCAAAAAGATATGTTGATTTTCCTATAACAGATATTTTGCAAATGATGGGTCGTGCAGGTCGACCTCAATATGACCAGCACGGGAAAGCCGTCATTTTGGTTCATGAACCCAAAAAGAGTTTCTACAAGAAGGTTATATATATGTTGTTTTGAAATTGTATCCTAAAATTGCATTTTGGTAGAACTCCTATTGGCTTACAAGTTTTTGGTTTATTCTATTCGCAGTTCCTCTATGAACCCTTTCCAGTTGAGAGTAGTCTCAGGGAGCAGTTGCATAATCACTTTAATGCAGAAATTGTTTCTGGCACAATTTCTCACAAAGAGGATGCCATTCACTACTTGACCTGGACTTACTTTTATCGAAGACTGGTAACTTTGCACTTATTACCTTCTATTGTATGTGAATTGTGAGTCTGTTATTGATGAAGTTTCTCCGTATCTGGAATTATGTTCGACTGGTTATTTAGCTATCTCCTGTCTTGTTTTGTGCTAATTAACTGTAACTCACCTCTCCTCTTAGGTATAATAAGTGCTTAAGTCTTGTTTGCAACTTTTCACTTAGATATGTGCGTATACTATGGTGTGTCCATCTTTTCTCTTCTACCCACTTCAGCCATCACCCTATTTTTCTTATAGGACATTAACAAGAATTTGCACTTCATAGTTCATATACACTATATGTATACTTCCTTCATTCTAAAATAAATGAAACGCGGGGGGAGGCACGGGGATTAAGGAGGAGAGAGATCGAGAGACTTAAAAAGAGGGACCCATGTGATGAAGAGAGCGATAGAGAGAAGTAAATGCCAAATAAAGAAACATTTTATTTATTTTGAATTGGCTTAAAATGGCAAGTTTTCTGTTTTAATTTGAACAGAGGAAGTATCATTTATAACAACATTCACATGACATGCTGTTGGCTCTGTTTTGTTTATCTCTGGTTCACCCTATAGAGTTAAGTTTTTCTATTCAGAAGTTTGCAGACTACAGATGTTTCAAAGTCAAGTGAACATTTTAGACGGGCTAATGTAAACAGTTCCATGATTTAGTTGAATCTAGCTATCACCATCATGATGCTGTTCTTGTAACTTGTCTTGCCCTACCCCTCTGGGTATTATGCTTGTTATTAAATTCTTCTCTTTTCCTTAGTAACTTGGATGGGAAGTGCTGTTAGTGCCTGGCATAAGGCAGCTAGTATGAAAAGTGTATTCTTTCTTCAGTTGCTAATTATTTATACGTATAAATTTATAATTGTTAACAGACAGTTAATCCAGCTTACTATGGTCTGGAAGATACCAGTCCCACGACCCTGAGCTCGTACTTGTCTAGGTAATGATTTGTAACCCTTTTTTTTTGTTTGCCATAGCTTCTAATTTCGTAGCGGTATGATCAGATCTAACTCTTTGTGGCAGGTTGGTGCAAAGTACATTGGAGGATCTAGAAGACAGTGGATGCATCAAAATGAGTGAGGATGGTGTGGAATCTATGATTCTTGGTTCAATTGCATCTCAATATTACCTGAGTTATTTGACAGTGTCAATGTTTGGCTCCAACCTTGGACCAAGCCTTTCACTTGAAGTAAGTGTTAGCTCTTGCATGTGGTGATATGTTTTCAGTTCTCACCCTTATTAACGAACTTTTGTCTACTCTAGGTTTTGTTGCATATATTAACTGCTGCTTCAGAGTATGATGAGCTCCCAGTGCGGCATAATGAGGTATATTTATTATGATTGCAGTATTACCCATTCGACTCAGAATCTTATCCAGGTTTTTTGTTTGGAATATCTGTTACTACATATAAGATACGTGATAAGAGAGCCTTTTGAGCCAAAATTATTTATACATGTTTTAGTAAGTCATGTAATTATCATTAGTTCCCCTAAAAAAATGTAATTATATCAGTTGCAAGGTGCTAGAGGGTGTGACCCATCTCCAAAAGTGGATTTATACATGCACAAACATCAGCAAGCCCTCAAAACTGGAAACTATGATTCAGTTGTACTCAAACTCATGAAAGTTCTTTTATGGTCATTTTGAATCACTAGTCTCCAGGCAGTTCAACTGTATGAAATCCTGTTTAGTCCTTAAAACACATGAACTTGCTACTTATGAAGACTCTCTCTCTCTCTTCATAGGAAAACTACAATGCAACATTGGTTGAGCAGGTTCCATACAAGGTGGACAAGAACCGTCTGGATGATCCACATGTAAAAGCAAATTTGCTTTTTCAGGTCCTCTTGAGCCTCACTATCTTGTACTTCCATTCTGCAAAAAGTGCAACTATTTGACTTTTGCACTATTTTCATTTCCCACTTTGAATATTTATAACTAATATTTAAAAGCAAATGCATATCTGAAATGTTAATAGATATGTATGAAATGTATATTTTTAAAATATTAAACTATTTATACTTTTTATAAATAAATAGTCAAAGGTATCAATGGTCAAAGTTGTTGCGGGAAGTGTGCGAGTCAAACTGTTGATTTTGCATAGTTGATTTTGAATGTTGTGGAGTGAATTATAAGAGATGAAATTTTAATATTCAGGCACACTTCTCCCAGTTAGAGATGCCAATCAGCGACTATGTGACAGACTTAAAGTCTGTTTTGGACCAGAGTATACGTATAATTCAGGCAATGATAGATATATGTGCTAATAGTGGGTGGCTTTCTAGCACTATTACTTGTATGCATCTAATGCAGATGGTCATGCAGGTATCTTCTTTCCCTTATACTTTATCTTTTTTATTTGGTAAGCTTCATAACACTTACATTGCTTATCAGTAGAATGCCGTAACAATATTTATGCTGCGAAATTTAAGCTAGCTTACTACCCACTAAAATGGCTTCGCTGCCTTTTAACTTGTTTCTTTTTATCGTTGAAAGATATTCAATAGTGGTAGAGTAAAATCAACTCAGTCTGGGATGCTGTTTCTAACTTCTTGTTGTATCGTGCGTGGAACTATCAGTTTACAAGAGAAATTGTAAAGCATAATGTAGCTGTCGCTCTTTTACAATGTTGGAGAAAAGATGGGGGGCAAATAACATAGCTAATGTGTTGTGC